>NW_006296405.1:2680163-2717632 GCF_000327345.1 Myotis davidii
CGTCAGACCCTCTCCGAGGTGCGGGCCACCGCAAGGACTTAATTCTCATTCACCTCATCCATCAGAGAGTTCTTAATACACTGAACCCTATTGCGAGGTTCCTACTCTTCAACTCTCTCCTTCCAGTGGGCACCTAGGCAGATATCTTTAACAGTTTTCAGGAGACCAAGTAGTGCTGAGTGGTAACATTTTAATTAACACAAAATATTTTGTCATTCCTTTCTCCAGTCTAATGACTGCTTTCAGACTTTATATCTTTATACTAGTGGCCCGGTGCATGAAATTCATGCACATTAAAAGGGAATTAATTAGAATAAATATTTTAATATTGCTATTTGCCCTTTATAATAGAAGTGTCAGAGATGACAGAAAATTAGTAAAATGTATATGAAAATCATCCTCCTGTCAGAGTCTGGGGTGCGCCACAGGACCCAGGGTTAAGTCCCTGCTCAAGCGCACGTGCCTTGGAATCGCATGAGACCCAGACCTGGCTGGCCCCACCCACATTGGGCAAGATCCAGACCTGTCAAGTCCTGCCAGGTGTGGGGGTGCAGCTTCAGGTCCCCCATCAAGCCCTGCTGGATGGGGGGCGCAGCCTCAGGTCCCCAGGCGCACCCTCAGGTCCCCCAGCCCAGTGCTGGGATGGGGGGCATGGCCTGAGGTCCCCTGTCAAGTCTTGCTGGGCGGGGGTGGGTGCATCCTCAAGTCCCCTGCCGTGGCCCAACACCGCGCAGCCTTAGGTCCCTGCTGATTGCTCGATAAGGCTCATTATGGGAACTCGGCCTCCTATGTGGGTGCAGCCATCGTTCTGACAGTGTGATGGTCAATTTGCATATTCCCTCTTTATTAGATAGTATAAGAACTACTCAGTATTACTACTTAAGCCCAACTACCTAGGTTTGATTCTTGGTTCTGCCACTTACTAGTTACATGACTTGGGCCATATTATTAACTGTTTTGTCTCAGTTTTTTCATCTGTAAAATGGGGTCAATCAATAGTGCCTTGTCATACAGTTGATATGAAGATACAGTGAGCCCTATTTAAAGATCCCAGGTATAAGTGCTCAGAAGTGGTAACTGCTATTACATATCAAGGGCAGGAATACTTTTTGTATTCCTAGCACCTAGCACTCTGCTCTTCTCATTGCAGGCCCTCAGTAAGTGTTGCTAGATGACGGTGTGAAGAATGGCTGATACCAGGGGGCCAAACACGCAGAGGATTATTACATGAGATCAGAGTTGTGCAGGGAGGAATAATAAGATCAGGGCTAAAAGAGCCTATTGATATTGCTTAGTTTTAACCTATTATCATTTTGCAGATGAGACAACAGGTTGGAGTACTCATGTTGATCTGAGCCATTTGAACTTGGCAGACAGGGGAATGAGATGAACATGTTGTGTTGGAGAAAAAATGGTCTTGAGTGTGAATGTGAAAGGAGCCAGGAAACTGAGGGCAGAAGCTGTGGGCTGCAAGACCTGTGCCGGGGAGACTTAACTGAAAGGGGCTGTGAAGATCACGAAAAGGAAGGTCCAGAAGTTCAGGATTCAGAATAGAACACTGAATGCATATTTATGACAAGGGAGTTGGTGCCAGTTCCGGTCCATTAGCTGATGGCTTTGGAGGTCATCTGGGTGCACTCCTGTTTGCTATTCATATAGAAAACCCTAAGTGCCATGTTCTGACTTCACAGGTTCTCAACTCACTTTGATTTTACAGATAGACTTGCAGTTCTTCTTTGATGAAAAAGAACCACTCCTGCTTGCTTTGACATGAGCATTTTCTTAAAAAACAAAAACCAAAAACCAAAATCCTCTCTCAAAATAGTTTGTCTTGGCAATAAAAAACCTCCCCACAAGTGTCTACATAACATCTCAAGGTCCATCATGTTGGGGTTATTGTAAACTAGATATTTTGATATTAAATCTTTTAAACAACTTGTACTTGTCTTTGTCAGGAAATACAACTTGGCAGGCACTTTTGAGTTTATTAATAAATGCTGTTGTGTCCTTATTGTGTATTCGCAATTAGAGTAGGAGACGAACAGATGCTTATTGAGCAGTGCGCTAGAACTGGGATTAAAAAAGATGATGCAGACTCTCCTCTTGATCGCACTATCTGACTGACAATACACATGTACTGAAGGAGGCCTCACTGAAGTGTGCAATGCTTGATACCTCTTGATTGTGTACAAATGTGGAAGCCAACTGTCAGACCTCAAGGGTTCCTGTACTTTTCAGATCCCTCACTTAATAAAGGTCTCCAAATGTGGCCCACCACAATTCCACAATAATTATACACATGTATAAAGAGCAAGGAAGCCCTAACCAGTTTTGCTCAGTGGATGGAGCATCAGTCCTAGGACTGAAGGGTCCCAGGTTTGATTCTGGTCAAGGGCATGTACCTTGGTTGCAGGCTTGATCCCGGCCCTGGTTGGGGCATCTGTGGGAGTCAACCAATTGATGTGTGTGTGTCTCTCACATCTCTCACATCGATGTTTCTCTCTTTGTCTCTCCCCCTCCCTTCCACTCTCTAAAAATCAATGGCAAAATATCTTTTGGTGAGGATTAGCAAACAAAAAACAACAACAACAAAGCAAGGAGAACATAGAGTCATAACCAACACTTGGGATTGAGAACTCCATAGAGGAGGCAAATCCTAGTTATACTTCTTTTGTGTAAGTAATATCTATCTCATTAAAGCTGAAAAGTCCTTGTCAGCAAATCATTATATTTTATAGTATCTTTGTGTGTACATATTTTATAACTGTACCAATCAACCTAGACAGGTAATAGATAGGGAGAAGTAAACAAAGGGACTGTTTCAAAGATGTGGACAGTGTAAGGGAAGCCAATAAGAAATGACTCAAAGCCATAGAATTGTACCACCTTGGAGGGGGGCGGGGCGTGGGGAGGGCTGTAGGAGATGGTGGTCTGCCAGGAGCTGTGGCCTTTGGTAGAGGAATGTGGCCATTTCCCACCCACAGCATAACAGAGAGGGAGCTAAGAAAAGAACTGTTTTTGTCTCCCTCTCCCCCTGCCTTCTGTGAAGACATAGTGCAGGCCCCTTTTAGTGTAGACCATAAAGGTCAGCCACCTGGGGCAGGGTGGAGAAGGTTGGAGAGTGTATTGAAAATATCTAGCATGACACCTGTTGCATTTCTTGGTTTGAACTTTCATCTGTGGCCTTGTGAATTGAAAATATAGGGCCATTCCCTCCCTCCCCCAAGATAATACTAACTCAACATATTTCTGATTTATAGCTTATCTAATTAAATTTTCTTGCCCAGATATGTCTCCCACTCATCTCTGTAGCCATTGTTTACATGATTTTGATGTCTCCGTTCCCCATTACCCCCTTCACTTGTCCAGCCCAGAGCTCTGTTTGTTTTATGCTGCTACAGCATATCTATCATGATACTATATTCTCCATAATACAAATATATACACAAGGGATTTCTTTAGCTCTTTTCCCCTTAAGGCTCAAATCAGTACATATTATTAATTAAACCTCAAAATACGGCAGTGAGGTAGATAGTAATGCATACATAATGAGAAAGATGATAAAAGACAAATATTTATTAAGATGATTAAATGGATAAAAATTTTCATGTGTGGAAGAGCGAAAGATTAAAATACCCACACCTACAATCTCTGTGAATCAAGTGATACACTACATAAACAAAATAAAGGATAAAAACACGTGATCATGTCAGTAGGGGCAGAAAAAGCATTTGATAAAATCCAATACTCATTTATGATAAAAACTCTCAGCAAATTGGAAATAGAGGGAACATACCTCAACGTAATTAAGGCATATATGGCAAACCCACAGCCAGTATATACTCAACAGGCAAAAACTCCAAGTGTTTTCCTTAAGAACAGGACAAGACAGGGCTATCTGTTGTCATCACTCTTATTTAACACTGGAGGCCCCGTGCATGGAATTCGAGCCTGGGTAGGATCCCTAGGCCTGGCAGGCACTCAGGGCCAATCTGTGGGGCGACCAGCGGGGTGATGGGGGGGGAGGGGTCGCCCCCTGCTGACACCCACCTTGGCCAGCCTGGTGCCGCCTGCTGGCTGGCCCCGACCCCACCACCATCGCTGGTCGCCTCCCTCTGCAGAGTGACTGGTGGGGTAATCGGGGAGGGGGGGGCCCACTAGCACCCGCCTTGGCTGGCCTGGGGCCTGCCAGCTGGGGGCAGCTCCTGCGTTGAACATCTTCCCCCTGGTGGTCAGTGCATGTCATAGTGACCAGTAGTTCTGCTGGTTGTTCCACCGTTCCATCTATTTGCATATTAGGCTTTTATTATATAGGATAGTACTGGAAGTCCTAGACACAGCAATCAGACAAGAAGAAGAAATAAAAGGCATTCAAATTGGAAAGGAAGAAGAGGAGGCGGTTGGGTGGTCTGAAACTGGCCACTGGGTGTATTGGTTCTGGGGCTTTTGGGGAGGGGTTCTGGTGCAGGCCAAAGCTCTGCCCTGGGGCCACCTGGCATGAGCTACAAAGTGATCTGCAGATGGCGCTTCTTGAGCTGGGCTTGGATGGACCTGTAGGGGCTAAGCTGTAATCCAAATTGGCTGCCACTAGTGCCGTACTTGGGCCACTTAGCAAGGTGTTTGGGGCATGCTGAGGACAGAGTGCTTGTATGGGGTTTCTGAACTTTTAATAGATTTTAGTAAAGTCCACAGCAGGAGCCAAGACAGGCTGTTTGTATAGAAAAGCCACTGGCAGTGACTTTGGATGGGGTGGTTGGTTTCAGGAATCACCAGGGCTGGGGGAACTGTGTTAGCCAGGTTGATGGAGATGAAGACTTGGCTCCTGCCTGTGCCTGCAGGCTTGTTGTGGGAGGCCTCAACAAAGGAACCGTGGCCTCTGCCAGAACCTCTGTGTGGGAGGAAGCTGCCCCTCCAGCCCTCGCCCTGAAGCCAGACCATTCAGGTCCTGCTCCATATGTCCCTGGCACGTCTTTTGCTTTTCCACCTGCCTCCCCAGCACTGGAGTTCGGCCTGAGTCTGTCAGAGTGCTTGGGCTTTTTAAGAGGAACGCAGTCTCCAGCAGCCCTCTGTCTCGCTCAGCCACAATCCCCACTGGTTTTCACAGCTAGATTTGATGGGGACTTCTTTTCCTGGCACTGAAACCCTGGGCTTGGGGGCCTGGTGAGGGGCTAGGTTCCTCACTCCTCAGGGAGGACCCCTGCAGGGGAGATATTTCACATCTCTCCCCATGTTTTGTTGTTGCTATTGTTAATCCTCACTTGAAGATACTTTTTAAGAGAGAGTGAAAAGAAGGGAGGGTGGGAGTGGGGGGGGGGAGAGGAGAGAGAGAGAGAGAGAGAGAGAAAGAGAGAAATGTTACTGTCAGAGAGACACATTGACTGGTTGCCTCCCGCATGCGCCCTGACCTGGGGCAGGGAATGAAGTTGCAACTCAGGTATGTGCCCTTGATCGGCAATTGAACTTGTGACCCTTTGGTGGGCAGGCGGACACTCTAACCACTGGACCACACCCACCAGTGCTCTCCTGGTTTTTAATGGCCACATGTGGGTGTGGGGCCAGCCCTTTCCTTGTCTCTTTTCCTCCTACCGGTCTCCAAGTGGCTTATTTATATCTTTAGTTATAGGGGCTCTGGTTAGCTAGCTTTCAAGTGGTCCTCTATGACAGTTGTTCTACAGTTTGGTTATAATCTTGTTCTATAATTTGGTCATGGGAGGAGGTGAGCAGGGTGCTGATCTACGTCAGCATCTTGACCAGATGTCAGCAATCACTCTTGTGTGTATTGGTTTCACATTTTAATAGTCAACTCCTTTTGCATAATCTTTGCCCCATGTTAATGATGTTGCCACTGGTGTTTGGGTGGGGAACTTTGTGGGTGGTGGCGTCAAGGCAAGCTTTCTAGTGTCCTTAAATTATGTCAGGTAGGGAGTTGCCATTTCCTTCTCATGAGACTCGCTGGGGTAGAAGCCATCAAGAGTGAAAAAGAGGCTCATACATTACGCTCAATACAGAGCTCCCTGGGTGTCCATAGCTGACTGTCCTAAGGGAAAGAAGGCATTTGTAATGCAACCATTCCAGTCTGGGTGTCTGTAGTACACACCAGCTCAGAGCTGTGAGCGCTGGCAAGACACTTGGTGTTAGCAAACATGAGAGAAGACTTTTAAACAGCCTTTTCTGCAGTGTCAGGAAATGATATTTTTTTGAATATTTGTTCAATCTTGACCTCAAATTCAACTTCCAGTGGGAAGTGTGGGTAAAAAGTGGTACCCATCTTGATTCTTTCCATTTCGCTTCTGACAGCGCTACTACTGGAGGATACTTAAAGAAAAGTAGTTGAGAAGTGAAAAGCCTTGCAGGGAGACAGAGAAATGCTAAGAAATTTTACTGAAAAGAAGATCTAAGCAGAATAAATGTAACAATAGTCTTTAAAAAACCGTGTTCAGGGACCGGGAGGCTCAATTAGCCTACAAAGAGACATCCTTTATTCGCTTCCCTGTGGGTGAGTGTCAGGGACAAGGAGGGGCACACCTAATTCTCACCTCCAAGTCTTTGATCAAAAGGCATGTTACCAGTGACCCCCCATTAAAACTACAACCTCCTGGAACTCCTGACCTCTTACAACATGCTGCCTTATTCTTTCCTCCACAGCACTTCTCACCTTCTAACATACTATATAATTTACGTGTTCATTATGTTTGTTATTTGTCTGTGTTTGTTCATTATGATGTAAGTTCTCAGGGGCATGTCTTCTCCCAGCCTGTAGTCTTAGTGCCAGAACCATTGTTGGCACAATGCTGGATGCTTCCTCGCTCTTTATTGAATGCACAAAGGAGTAATCCATGAATGCCTAGCATCATTTTCTCTCCTTTCTATCCCTCCCTAGGAGTTATTTTCTTCTAAGAATCTTAGAATCCAACACCTAGGCCAGTTCACAATTTTGATGCAAAATTGTGTTAGAACCTAGACTCAGATGAAAGTTAGAAAGTCATAAAGAATCTAAGAAACCCCCAGAAAGCCAGTGCTGTGCACAGCATGCTTGCACTCAGAGTAGACCATTTTTTCTAACCCTCCTCTCCACTGTGTGACAAAACTATCTCCAAAATTACTTCATATGAAATTAAATGTGTGATAATAATTGCCATAAAAGAAATGCAGAAGATAGAAATATTTTTATTGGACTTCATACATATATATGATTATGCCCGTAAAAAGTGAACAATGAAATATAAAATAATGTCATTTACACAAAGGAGAAAATAATACACCTTAAAATATTAATATAAATTTTTGAAAAATGGGTAAAGACTTACTCATTGGTCTATGGCAATAATGAATACTAATAGAGTTTAATATCAATCAAGTGACAAATAAGGATAATTGAAAATAATGTTTCAATTTTAAAGCTATTATTGCAATTCAGTAAAATAATTTGACTGTAAATTAAAATTTGTACTTTCCAATTAAAAATACAACATCTCACATTAGCCCTCTTTCATGGTTTTATATTTTGACACAAATAAAAATTCAGTGATCACATGGGATGATGATTCAAATGAACACTTTTTATATAATTAATATCCTGTTACTGTTTATTTCAAGTCTATTGTTTAAATGTAAGCATAGAATATCAGCAGGGTTGGAGACACAAACTGTACCCAAAGTGAGCTGGAATGATTCCTGAGTCTTCATGAACTTATGGAATGAACATGTGTATTGAGACTGCACATGTGTGGCGTTAGCTCCATAACTGCGGGTTCTCTGAATTAACTTACTTGTAGCCTATAATATATATTAAAAAATTAATAGTAAAATCTGCTTATTTCAAGTTTATGTATATATATTCAAATCCAACTATAACCATGGCAATTGTTAGGACATATACAACTATACATATTACTAGAGGCCTGATGCATGAAATTCGTGCAAGGGTCTCGGCCCTGTGGTCCCCACCCACTGCCCACTGGTCATTCCGGAAGGTCGTTCTACTGTCCGGTCTAATTAGCATATTAACTCTTTATTATATAGGATTATATTATTATTATTTTTTCTACGGAGTAGTATTTTGTCACTTACATTATTTTGAATTGCTGGCATGTGTGATAAGAAAAAAAGAAACTGTTTTTTAGTCAATTTAATTATTATTCTAAAATTTCCTACAGACACCACTGTCAAACTGGCCCCTTCAGGATGCTGCTGGAAACACCAGAACTCTTTTTGAAAATTTCAGGTTTTAAAAGGATGTTTCCAAGTAATGAGTTTCTTCTTTTAGTAAAGTAAACTCTCAAGTGTTGTTCAACTCATGCCTATAGTTTTTAATCCAAACACAAAAGACAGAAAAAAACCTTTCCGTTGATCAGGGTCAAGCATTATCGGAAAGATGAAAGTGGGTCACACCAGAGGCCGCTTGAAGGTGAAGCAACATACATTTTAACATGTCATTGAAGAAGAATTATAAAAATCCTTAAACCATTAAATTAGGACAATGCAGGATATTTTCATGAGGGAAATCTGCGTATAAGGATGTGAGAGAGCAAAAGGCTGGGCCTTCAGTATCTTTTCTTCTCTGTGAGTTTAGCTTGAGAGATAATGAAACTGGATTTTGATAATCACTGAAAAGCAGGCCGTGTTTCCTGACATCATTGTTTTTAGTATGTAGGACAGTCAGTGCTGCCCGTGCTAGAGTGCTGCCCACACAGACCGTGCCAGTCTCCTTCCCTGGTACCGGGGATGTTGTGGGCATGAGCCACTCTCCGCACAGCGGCCCCGATCCGATCCCAGCACTCACCGGGGACATGCAACAGCGTGGAAACCAGGCGGCTTTGTGTGGCTCATTTATCACAACTTCAGAGAGGTCCTGGAGAGGGCAGGCTCTACATTCTTGTGGTCTCCATGAATTCCTTAGAAGTCAATCTGAAGAATTTAATTTTTTAGCTTCTCAAGCTTTCTGTTTTTGAATGACTTGGGGCCCTACGTAGGAAGGAGGGGCAAATCACAGCAAAGGAGCAGGAGGGAAAGAAGGATTTTCAGACAGTTATGTGCGTGCGATTATTGCTTCAGTGGGAAAAGCCCGGGGACTCAGGCTTCCACTGTCCACTGTTACTGTGTGTAGCTAGAAATAGTTTAAAAAATAATTCCATTAACCCACTTCCAAAGATCTCATCAGGAGACAATGTTCATTTCACTTTTTCCCCCTTGGTGGGCATCAGCATCATATTTATCTACCTGAATCTCCTGACGCCTTCTAATACAAATCCTTATTTTATTAATTCTCAGACCTGAAATTGTCAGGAAAAGGATGATGGATCTCTCCAGTGATGCTACCTCGTCCCCCCCACATCTAATTTCTCTGAATCCTCTTCTTCCACCAGTGTAACCTTTCACCTCTCTCTCTCTCTCTCCAACACCCCCCACCCACACCTCTCCCTCCCTCAAACATCCCCCCCCTTCCAATACCCCCCACTCACACTCAGGGTTGGCAGCTTCTTTTGGAATCTCCTCTCCCTTTGGCTAAATATCAGAGTGAAGAGAATAAAGAAGAGAGAGTGAAAAAGTAGAAGAGGAAAGAATTTGTCACAGTGATTTTGATATAAAAGGAAAACAGATGAAGGGTAGCATGAAAGCATTGGAAACCCCCAAATTTATCTGTTTATGTGTTTATTATCTGTCTCTGCTGTAATTCAGATAAAAGACCATTTCTTCGGCAACGATTAAAGGTGAAGAAATGAAAAGGCCAAGTCTGTGAAATAGCAGCAAGAGAAGAATCTGTCAACAGGGTGAAAAACTTGTGATGACAAAGCCCTGTGTTTGAAAAATTAGGTCAGTATAAAAAGACAACACAGGAAGTTGATAACATTTAACAGCAATGAAATACAGTGTGGGAAATGGATACTAGGTCTGTCTCGTGAATTTGTTCACTGAAAAGTCTACCAATCCAGGTCGGGATTCTGGATTATCATTACTACTTAGTTGGAAAACATATAGTGCCAAAATATTTGCAGTTTTTTGATATTTTCCTAAGAGTTTTTCTTAGGCAGTGATACTGACTTAATAACTAATTTCCTAATGTGCCTTTTCATCAAAATATCCCCTGCTTAGAGAGGCCATTCCAGATCACCTCATCTATATATATAAAAGCCTAAGCGGCCATTCGACCGGTCCACCGTTCGACTGGTAGCTATGATGTTCACTGACCACCAGGGTGCAGACACTCAATGCACAGGCAGAGAAACATGGAACAGACTGATGAATCTCAGAGGGAAGGGGGGAGGGAGGAGGGCGAGAAGAGATTAACCAAAGATCTATGCATACTAGAGGCCCAGTGCACAGCACCTGTGGGGTCCCTAGGCCTAGCCTGTGGGGATCGGGCCAAAACTGGCAGTCCAACATTCCCCAAGGGTCCCAGATTGCAAGAGGACACAGGCCAGGCCGAGGGACCCCACCAGTACACAAATCCATGCACCGGGTCTCTAAGTCTAATAATAATATCTTCTACCATTTTTACGCTGTTTTAGTTTCTTCATAGCACTTAGCATTATTGGAAACCCTAAAATTTATCTATTTAGGTGCTTATTATCTGTCTCTGCTGTATAAAGGAAATTTCATGAGGGCAGGGGCTTAAGTTTGTTATTTGTATCCTCAGAACACAAAAAACTCAGAAAAAAACATTAGGCACATAGTGGAAGCTCAATAGACATTTATTGAATAAATGATAGTAGCTAACCTTAATTGAATGCTTAGTATCAGCCAATGCCCAAAAGACTCCCTTAATATTCATATAAATCCTAATAAGTGCAAGCTGTTAGAGCTCCATTTTACAGATGACAAAACTGAGGCATGGAGAGGGTTATGTACTTGCCCAAAGTCACTCAGTGACTGATGAAGCAGAAATAGTAATCCCTAAGAAGCAGAGTTCATGTTGGCCAATATGGTCAAGGAAGTCTTTAAAGACATTAAAACAAGTTGAATTTTGAGAAGAATTAGCTATGAAGTGAAGAGGAGAGGGTCAGGAACCCTATGTTAGTGTGAGGAAAGCATGTCTAATGTGGCTATAAAAGAACTTTCCTATAAAGATTTGCAGAAAGGTGCATTGTGAGATAAGATTGGAGAGTGCATGGAGGCCAGCCTGAGGTTGTAAGTAAATAAATTACTCAATTAGAAATAAAATTTCTTAATAGCTCTTTTCTGAGTTAGATGGAATAGTTCTGCTAATTAAGGTGAATTAGTGAGGCTTTACTGAATATTCCCAGCTTAGAAAGGACCACAAACACATTATTTTGAACCTTTACTTTTGGGGGCTAGTTCCAGGCAAAATTGTATAATGAGCCATGTTTGACTTGCTAATGTTCTCTACTCCTTCCTCCTCTTTCCTGTATCAGTCCAGGTTTCCATGGGAAACTGATACCATACCCAACAGTGGTGATTAAAAGGAGTTTATTTTCCATTAAAATCTTTTTCAATGGAAAAATTCAAACATCTGCAAAAATAGAAAATTTTAAATAAGTCCCATATATCCATCTGCCAGTCTCTTAGCTTCAAACGGTGATCAACTTGTGGCCAAAGATGCTTCGTTGAAATATCTTTATCTCTAAGTTTTTTAGGATGTATCTCTCAAACAGAAAAATTCTTTAAAAAATAATCATAATATTATCGTTACTTTCAAAGAAATGAATAGTTCTGAAGAAAGTTGTGATTGGAGGGCCTGTGTGCAAAAGGGTATGGATTGAGAGAATTCAACAAGGGCTGGTGAGGTAGCTGAAGTTTAACTACAGTGGGAAGCCACCACCACCTCCCTCTGGGCTTGAAGAGATCCCTGAAACCCACGGGGACTGGAGCTGCAGGCGAGTTCTCTCTGACAGGAGCTGTGGCTGTGGGCAGTGAACCAGCCACCGCCAACCCAGCTTTACTCTGTGTCTACCTTTTCATCCCCGGCAAGTCCTTCCCGTCCACTAAACTCAATAGGAAGCCACAGGGCAAGGGCAGGCTGGTATGGTTCATAGAAGTCAACCTCCCAGGCACACCGCAGGATGGAGGAGGTCAGAGAATGGGTTCGGAACTGCAATTGATTCCCGCTTAGCATGCCTGTCTCCCTCTATGCCACACGCCTTCTTCCAAAGATGCTTTTGAGGCTTGCTGTACCCAGACCCTGGATCTGTCACCTTGGACCCTACCCACTGTCCAGATAACTAAGGAAAATCATCTGTGCTGTCAACACCGATGCGCCAGCGAGGTCTGATGTTTTGGCAAAGAAAGTCCTTTCCCTTTTCCCTTCCAAAAGCTTTCCTATTTTCAGCCGATCTTGATGCGGTAAAACAGGAGCTATATTTCCACACTGCAGCCCCAGACGGTGATAGATCAAGGCCCAAGGAAGCTACTCTCACTGCTTTTTGAACTTGCTTTGCTTTGCTGTATTCCAATTAGGTTTAAAATATTTAGATGAGAAAAATAGTTCTGGTCCATTTAAGACAAGCCTCCAGTAAGAGACAGTTTGGAATTGGCTGTTGGAAACTGGCAGGGGTTATAAAACACAGAGTCTGGTTAAATAAATCCTTTTACTACTAACTCCCTAGTAAGACAGGAGGGAGGAATCAGAAGAATGGTTAGGAGAGAGAGAGAGAGAGAGAGAGAGAGAGCGCGCGCGCGAGCGCTCTCACACTCAGGAATTACTTCCTGTTAATACTTGGTTACCAAGGCAACCATTCCCTGACTGGAAGAAAGCCATCCCGGAGTCTGGATTAGATGCAAGAAAGGGACCTTGAGAGTTCTCCTTTCTGCATCCCTCCCTTCTGGCCTGGGAGACAAGGGCCCAGGAAGTAGCTAACAGGCCAGAGCAGCTGGGGACCAGCCCTGAATGGAGGTGTGGATGAAGGAGGGGCGGTGGCTGAGGGAGGGGCGGTAGCTGAGGGAGGGGTGGTGACTGCCTTTTCTCTGCTGCCTCTCTGGAGGAGCTGACCTGAGGGAGCCCAAAAGGCTCGGAGACACTGAGGCTCTCCGAGCAGCAAAACCCACCCAGAGCTCCTGCTCCTCACAGCCTGAAAGGCCTCAGGGCCTCAGAGAACCTTAATTTGGGGAGAAACTCAGAGATCCGGAACCATAGAATTTTTACAATGCAAAGGAATCTTACCAATGATACGAAGGATAAAAGTCCAACTCATTGCTGTAGCTGCAGAACAGACCGGGAGGGCCAAGGGCTCTGTCAAGAATCACGCAACTGATGCTGGTGTGTGAGGGCTGAGTGATTCTGCATTTCATCTTCTAGGATACCCCTCTGAGCATCCCTGTGCTCAGAACCGTCCTGCAGTGGATGTGATAAGAAGGGATTGAGTTACAGTTTAGCGGATAACATTTTTTCTTTCATCATGGCACATAAAATAATGGCGCCTCATTTAATCAGCGATCCACTGAAAGATGATGACAAGTGGCCAACAGTGACAGAGAGAACATCATTCTGCTGCACTCCCTTTAAATCTGCTCATCATCATGGCTCCCCCTCCCCCCATCATGGTTCTTGTTTGTTCACATCTCACAGAGATTAGTTTTTAAATTTGAATTATTAACATACATTTTTTTTGGTCGAAAAAGTACACTCCAGTAAAGAACTGTGTTTTCTTTCAGATAGTGGCCTTTCATGCTTGGAACAAGTCTGTCTGCTCTGCATCACACACACATGTTTCACAGAAACCTAATTCTCACTCAGTCCCCTTGCATTGCTCCCTGGCCACAGGTGACTGGACCCGGATGTCGGGGCTTGGTGCTGACTGGGGTAATGGAAGAGTCACGTGGAGGAGTGTGGGCTGGGAGGGAAGAGCTAGGACCCGCTGGCGGACCTCATCCCCGCAACTGCTCTAGGAAGGGCCTCCCTCTCCATGCCTCACAGATCAGTTTCCTCCTTTGTTTTTCTCGTTTGTTCCCCCCACCTGAATCTTGATATTTGCCTCCTCTTTCCTCTTCTCTCAAAGATCAAAGTACCAAATGGACTGGGTTTATTTGATAAAGATGGGGACATTATGTGGTTTGTTATAGTCTGGCATCAGGGTCCTGGTTCTTAAAAATCTGTGGTGAGATAAATACCACAGTCACATTTCTTGCTTTTATTATTGTTATTATTACTTTAAACCTGTTTCTGTCTTATACAAAAACTTCAAGTTCATTATAAAGACTAAGCAAATCAGAAAAGTATAGAGAAGAAAGTAAAAACAGCCACCCCAATCCCAGCATTGATGTACGAGACCTGCTTGTTTCCACTAAGAAAAGACAGCTCAGGCTTTGTTTTTTGTTTTCTTGTTTTTGTTTTTTTGGGTTGAATCCACTTCATTAATCCCTGAGAACGTGGCAGGGAGCAGGCAGGCTCAGCTGAGTGGGCGCAGTGGTTAGATTGTCTGGATTCCACTATCGCTTCTGAGCGAGGTGATGCTAAATGTCTACCTGGTTGTGGGGTGAGCTCCAATCCCAGGAGGGGTGTCTCTACGTGCTTAAGGTCCTTCCCCGGTTTAGCTTGGGGTCCGGAGGCGTCCTTTCCCCTGAGAACTGCAGGTTCTCTCCCAGCAGCCTTTCTCCAGCTCCCCGGGGGGAAAAAAGGGGCAGCCCACTCAGCTTGCCATTCCCCAGATCTGTTATCGATGCGAGGCCTCAGGATTTTGCAGCTCCCCAGTGAAACATGTGAGGGCCGTGTGGAAGTGTGTCTGTGGGGTGTGTGCGTGTGTTTGTGTGTGTGTGTGTGTGAAACTCCTTACACAGTGATACTTTGCTCCACCCCTGAATCTTCTTTCTTTCCTCACTATTTTCTGAAGTAACAACCTTAGGTTGTAGACTTTTCTTTGTTTTCCATGTGCTGATCAATTTTCTGTTTTACTTTTTTTTTTTTTAATGAGTTTTTGTGTCAGTAAGTTTGGGTAGAGGGAAATGACATGAGTCAGTTTATTCTGGTATTCAAACTTGGACATTCCATTGGCAGGTTTCCATGCCAGGTAAGTGGGAGTTTTGAAAATTCACTACCCACCCTTTTCCTGCCAGAATGAGCTGCAAGTATCCGAGAGTGTACTGTGTTGGCTGGGGAAGGGTATATATGCTACTTCTTTGCTATAGTATTTGATTAGTGTTTTCTTGAAAGAGATCTATGTTAGTAGGCTTTAAAATACCATTTTCTAGTTTTCATATGCTTAGCCAATGCTTTTATAAAATCTCTCTATTACATATGCTGTTCTCTTATATTCCATTAGAGTATTTGTTCTTTAGTATAGCTTTGTTTTCCAGCTGTGGAAGTCAAATCAATTTTTCATAATCATCTTTTATTTGCCAAAATAAAACATGCCTTTCAAGCATGTTTTAACGCACCGATGTGCAATACCAGTCCTTCAGGGGAATCCAGCATTTGGGTTATTTTGTTTTAAGTTTTAGAATGCTCTAATTTAAGAAAAGGCAAGCCTTCTTTACCTTTGATCTATTTGCCATTCAATACCATTAACTCTCATTAACAAAACAAAATAAAACAAAAAAACAGTGGAAAGATCAGTGACTCCACACACAGGTACAGTGGGGGGGGGGGAAGTGGGGGGACCCATGGAAAAATGATTACAATCTGATTTACTAAATGAGGACTAGGGTAGGAGATACATACAGATGAATAATTACCGAAAGAATTTTTTTACAGTCACTTTTCAGTCCTATTCTCCCCCCACCCGAGTGACTTACACGGTCCTCTGTTCTCATGTATTCATCCTGACGTGTTTGACAACTGTGCTAAACCCGTGCCATAAGCTTTTGTAGACCGGCTCCAGCAATGTCACACACGTAAAATTGCTGGTGGGTTTGTCTTAAAGCTATGCCTGGGTTTCTTTTCTCCCCATATTCTATGTAACAACTAATTAGGTCATCTTTAAAAATAGATTCCGGTGGCTAAACTCAGCATCCACTCAGATGGTGTTTCCTTCCCATTAATTTTCTGCGTCCACAAGTACTTTATTGTGCTTCTTATGATCAAACAGTGGCTCAAAGACTTAACGTAGATAAGTAACTTTAGATAAGGGAACCTGTATGTAGATCAGATCTCTTATTATTCGTTCACAAAAAATTGCCTTGAGGAATGCCCAGGAGAGCCGGAGCGCGGCCTTCCCTTCCCTTCTCCGTGGTTTGCCCCTAGCTGAGCAGCTCTTCACGCTTGCCCACAGTCCAGTGTTTACTGCTGCCAAACCCGATGCACGAAAGCATGTGTCAGCATGATTTCCATATGACCTTTCTACTGTGAAGCATGCTTTATGGCATGTTTGGGACCCAGAGGACTTGGAGAGTTCGGATTGCTGTCACTCTAGTTTGGCTAAGGCCCTTCAGGGAGGCTGCAGCACAGATAGAGACGGGAGGATACCAACCAGGTGTTTATTACCACTGCCTCCCGCTAGGGGGCAGTGAAAAGACTAGGAGAGTACAGTCCGCCTATTTGGGTATGGATGCGATGTCTTGTCTGTACCCAAATGTCTGGACAACCACTGGATTCCTGAGTCTGCCCTCGGTTCCACCGGCAAGAAAATAAACAGCGAGGGTGTTATATATCTGAGCTGGAAAAGACAATCTGTAACTAGCCTTTCAGAGGCCAGTTCTGAGTACTGTCCCATGTCCTTTAGTCTATCATATTTATTATCTCTGACCTGGCCTAAATGTTATACTCTATTGAGATGGGGCAAAACAGCAATCTTAGGGCTATTCGACCTGACAAGGTCTGTGTTTATTTGTACAAGCTCTTTAGTTGCTTCCTTACTTTTTTCCTATTTATTCTAATACATGCCAATTACGTCTTACTTTCAGCCTCCAATCATCTGTAATGGTGTCTGTTTTAATCAGATTTCAGATAAAGAGAAATAAGGTAAATTTTTCCCCCCTCAGGCATAGTGGGAAGCATTTATTCAGGAAGAAATAAAGGAGCTGAGTGAAACATTCCTGAACCATGAATAACTAAAAATATTAGATCAGATAAAATGTTGACATATGCATCTGAATAATAAAATGGTTTGTATTTAAAGGGTTAATACCACCTAAAATGACTGAAGCTGGTATCTAACTGATAAGATCTCAGGCTGCAGCATGTTAGCAGAAAAGTTCAGTAGTACAATATACCACAAGGATCAGTCCTATAATCTCCTGCTCCAAAGATTTATTTTATTTCTTTTTAAAAATGTTACTGAATTTATTGGGGTGACTGACATTGGTTAATACAATTATGTAGGTTTCAGGTCTACAATTCTATAATACCTCATGTATATTGTATTGTGTATTCACCACCCAAAGTCAAGTCTTCTTCTATCACCATTTATCCCTCCTTTACCCTCTTCTACCTTCCCCAACCCTCCTTCCCTCTAGTAATCACCATACTGCTGTCTGTGTCTAAGAGTGTTTTATTTTTTTATGTTTGCTTAACGCCTTCACCATTTTCTCCCAGCCCCCAACCCCCCTTCCCTCCAACAACTGTCAGGCTGTTCTCTGTATCTATGAGTCTGTTTCTACTTTGTTTGTTTATTTTATTCATTAGATTCCACATATAAGTTAAATCATGTGGTCCTTGTCTTGATACGTGAAATCACTGGCTTATTTCACTTAGCGCAATGCTCTCCATGTCCATCCATGCTGTCGCAAAGGGTAAGATCTCCTTCTTTTTTAATGCTTTAGTTCATCGTGCATCATCATCAATGACTAGTGCAAAGACCTCTTGTTTTATTTTCTTTCTCTTTCATCTTTTCTGATCACTGCCCCAATTCCTTCCTCTCCCTTAGCATTCTCTCTGGTGTCTTTAATGTATGTCTTAAATGTATGGTGACTTAAATATGTGTGCATCCCTGTTAAGTCTGCGGTATTGTTTTGCATGTGAATGTGTTTTTAATTTTCATCAGTGACATTGTACTATAACTCTTGCTCTGTTTTCTACTTTTATTATTCAGCTCCATCCATGTAGTTGTGTGTATCATTAATGTTTGCTTAGGCTGCAGTTACAACCAATTCCTTAAGTTCCAGTGTCAGCGACAGCATAGGTTTTCTTATTCATGCTACATGCTTGTTGTAGGTTGGCTGTGGCTCAGTTAGAAAACTAGCGTAGTTATTAGATCTTCCACTAAATCTTGTTACAATCATCAATAAAGGATAACATACTACTAACCCATGTCAGTTCCTAGTTTGTGTCATCCTGGTGGGTTTAAGGAGGGAGGTTGTGCCCTAACTGGTTTGGCTCAGTGGATAGAGCATCGGACTGCGGACTGAAGGGTCCCAGGTCAAGGGCATGTACCCTGGTTGCAGGCACATCACTAGTAGGGGGTGTGCAGGAGGCAGCTGATGTTTCTCTCTCATCGATGTTTCTAACTCTCTATCCCTCTCCCTTCTTCTCTGTAAAAAATCAAATAAAATATATTTTTTAAAAAAGGAGGGAGGTTGACAGGGTGCCTTAGAATAAGAGAGTTCATGGCAAAAGCTTGAACTTGCACTTCACATTTGCTCCACCTCACTAGGAAACTGGCTGGGTGAACTTCTCTGTGCTTCTGCTCCGAGCCCCCTCTCTTTCTACACCTTTTCTACCTTGGTTGTGCAGTCCTAGTCTGTACAAGGGCCAGGCAGGTGGAGGGGCCGCTCAGGAGCAGGCTGATTAGCTCCTTCCAACACCAGCCTGACTAGCTCTGCCCTGAAGTTACCCCAGACTGCGGCAGGGTGGGCGGGTGCAGCTGTTCTTCCATGAGTAATAGTGAGTAGTAACGGGCAAGGAAGGTTCTGCAGTGTGACAAGAACACAACTCATAGGCATCCTCCCAGCCTGTCTGTCCACACATCGCCCTGCCCCTTCATACTGGCAGGCATTTTTCCTCCTCACTTGGTTACCACCCATCGTTTTCTCCCCAGAGTTCCTTCATAATTTTTATAGTAGGTCTTTAGATTTACACACTTTACTTTTCTGTTGTGGCTTCTCGAGGGCTGGGCTAGGGGAAGAATTCAGTAACTCTTGCATGCTGGAAGGACCAGTCATTTCACAGAATTCCTGAAATGTGCCAATACAAGATTTTGCCTGTGAAAGGTGGACAATCTTAGTAAATGGTTACCTTTTCGCAGACATTCCTGTTACAACATGGCAACCCTAAAAACCAGGGGTCCTCAAACTATGGCCCGCGGGCCACATGCAAATACAAATATTGTATTTGTTCCCGTTTTGTTTTTTTTTACTTCAAAATAAGATATGTGCAGGGTGCATAGGAATTTGTTCATAGTTTTTTTTTAAACTATAGTCTGGCCCTCCAACGGTCTGAGGGACAGTGAACTGGCCCCCTGTTTAAAAAGTTTGAGGACCCCTGCTATAAACATTAGTCATCCTGCTAGAGTGAGCCACATCCTATAACAATGGGCACTGATGGGCACTGACGTGTGTCAGTCATCAAGAGCGCCTCAGTGCCAGGTCACCTACCACCTCCACTCCCGGGCTGAGCCGTAAGCTCCTCCTATTGTTACCCATGTTATCAAGCCAAGAGATCCCTCTGTTTCCTCGGATTGCACAGATCCCAGTTAAATTTAAACACGCATAAGAAAGACAGGACTGATTTCATTGTCTTTCTTGTTTTGTTAATCCTCACTCCATTGATTTTCAGAGAGTGGAAGGGAGGGAATGAGAAGGAGTGAGAGCGAGAAAGAAAGAGGAAAACATTAATGTTAGAGACACATTGATTGGTTGCTTCCCACACTCACCCAGACCAGGGCTGGGGATCGAACCTGCAACCCAGGTACGTGCCCTTGATAGGGAATGGAACCTGTGACCCGCAAACCACTGAGAAAGCTGGCCAGGGTTTATTGTTTTTCTCTACCTCCTTAAATATTTCTTATATGTGATCCCAGACATTTGTATGCAGTTTGATAAACATTACATTCATTGAGTAAAATTTTGAGGACAAAATTTGTGAATAAAACTTTTGTGAACCAAACTTGACATTTGGTTCTAGATAACATCTTCCTGCTTTTTCCTTTTACTTCCTACATGAGGCAATATGGCTGAGCATACCAAATACCTACTTCAGTGTACTTGGTAACTCAGTGTTTCCCTCCCCAAGTTCAGATGGTTTAGAACAGTGATGGCGAACCTATGACACGCGTGTCAGAGGTGACAGGCAAACTCATTGCTTTGGTTGACTTTTCTTTGTTAAATGGCATTTAAATATATAAAATAAATATCAAAAATATAAGTCTTTGTTTTACTATGTTTGAAAAGATCAAAAAATTTCTATATGTGACACGGCACCAGAGTTAAGTTAGGGTTTTTCAAAATGCTGACACGCCGAGCTCAAAAGGTTCGCTATCGCTGGTTTAGAAAGACCAGCTCTTGGTTTGGGCACACCCTTTTGGACCGGTTTCATGTACTTGTTCAGTGAAGTAACTATATTGGAAGGCATTTATTTACTTTAATCCTTACCCAAGAATATGCTTTTATAAATTTATTTAGAGAAAGGAAGAGAGAGAGAGAGAGAGAGAGAGAGAGAGAGCACCCAAGAATATGTTTTTATAAATTTATTTAGAGAAAGGAATAGAGAGAGAGAGAGAAAGAGAGAGAGAGAGGTGAGAGAGAAATGTCGATTGCTTGCCTCCCATACACACACTGACTAGGACCTGAAACCTAGGTGTGTGCCCTGATGGGGAATTGGACCCACAGCCTTTTGGGGCATGGGACGATGCTTCCACCAACTGAGTCATCCAGCCAGGGCGAAGGTATTTTATTTTAAATGATTAATGGCAGTTAAGCTATATAGGGTGAATCAAAGAAAGAAATGCATCTTTTTCTAAGAAAGTAAATTTCCCCAAACAACAGAGTTGTGATTTGAGAGTGTGAAAGCACCAGAAATGCCAGGCTGGGTTAGACCAGCTCAAACTGGATGTATCCTGCTCAGTGGAACAGCTATGACAACGATGCTCATGGCAATTGGTGGGTAAGCGAGGGGTGGGTGCATCCTGCTGACAAGGTAAATAGCTCTCATTTCTACTCAATGACATGTTGGAATCATCATCCTAGGTGATAGCTAAATCCTTCTTGGAACCTACTTATATTTTCAAGTCTCAGAATAAAGAGTTTCATGTTTGCCACATGCTGTGTAAAGCAGCACTCCTTTTATTTATTCTAAAGCTACCTTCTTCTGGCTTCTAGGCTTGCCTCTAATTTTTATATCTCCGAATTTGGAGAATGAGCAAATTCTTAATTCTGTAACCCTCTATGTTTTAGTAATATTCAAAGCATCTTTAAATCAATACCAAACTTCCTGTCTCTAGACTGAGTTAAAAAACACACACCACACACCTGATAGAACAAAGTAAATAAAATCAGTATTCATTTAAAATATTTTTCTCTTTCAGGAATTTATTCAAAACCCAATAGTGTATAGTATGAGGTTCTCAAATGAGTTTAAGGAGAAAAAATGATTTAGTGCATGGATTGGAAAAAGCAAATGTCAAAATGAATACCTAAGAACTTGCCATTTGTTTGCAAGGTAGATGAATGTGAAAATTCAATTCTGCAAACACGCACTGAGCATCTTACTATGTGCCAGTCACTTTTCAAGTCACTGGGAGGAAAGGTTAAATCCAACGTGGTTTCTTCCATGCCTAAAGGTATGCTCAAGGAATGAGATGGGGATGGGGGGAGGGGTTGGGGAGAGGGGAGAGAGAGGGAGGGCTCTTCTGGTATGGGAAAGGCAGCCTTTGCAGAGTTTGTAATGAATGAGATGGGAAGAAAAAGACCCAGTGAGAGGGGACATCCTGTACAAAGCTTGGAACTTAACAAAGCAGGAGGCATTTTAAACCAGGAAATAATTTGGAGTAGCTGGAATGTAATGTGCTTGGTGAGAACAAGAGCTAGACACGCTCTATTATTTTTCTGAGTTCCAGGGAATAATGCTCTTTGTAAAACTAGAAAGCTGGACTGTTAGAATGATGGGTTTCCTTCAAAGCTTTTCTCCAAATCCCAGCATAAGTTTCCTAGAGAACCACGGTCACGTGGAGCTGCTGCTGATCCCCTTGATCCTGTTTCTGGAACTCAGCTGCCCTTCACGTGGCACTCAGCAGAGGTGACTGGGCACCAAGTACTGTTCACACTCCTGTTCCCCAGGCCCCTGGACTTGAACCTCTTCTCACCTGGCCTCCTCTGCACCACTGACTGACCTCAAATGCAAAGTCCGAAACTTTGGATTTTTCTTCATGTGTATATTGGACTTCAGTGACAAAGCAGTCGTATTTTGTAAACTTAAAGAATTCTAGTATTTAAAGTTTGCTTGTGCCCTAGCTGGTTTGGCTCAGTGGATGGAGCATCGGCCTGCTAGGTGAAGGGTCCCAGGTTCAATTCCGGTCTAGGGCACATGCCTGGGTGGCGGGCTCGATCCCCAGTGGGGGCGTGCAGGAGGCAGCCAATCAATGATTCTCTCTCATCATTGACGTTCCTATCTCTCTCTCCCTCTCCCTTCCTCTCTGGAATCAATAAAAATGAATGTTTTAATATACACAAAGTTTGTGCTCAGGCAATCAGTTATTTGTTACATCTAATTGAATTCACATAACATTTCTGAGTAACTGCTTTGTGCCGGGAGCTGTGCTGGGTGCCGGTGACACTGCACCAGGGAAGGCGGTCAGGAGTCCAGACTCGCAGGAGAAAGGGATAGAAGTGGGCCGAGCCATCTTCCTAGTTCAGACTCACCAACTTCAGGCTGCCTGACCGGACTCCGTGTCCCAATTAACTTGCGTTACCACATCCACAGTGACTGTTTCGAATCTCCACACTCCTTCCCACCCTCAACAATAGACTTTCTACTGCTTCACAGAGAACGTCGAAGATAATCTGCCCAGAACCATCTCAACGTCAACCAAACCCCAAACCAGCCTACAGCCAAATCCACCTTTACGCTTTCCCGCTCCTGTTGTGGTGGCAAAGGTGTTCCTACTCTGAAAGTTCCAGCAGTCATCTAGATTTGACCTTCTCCCCCATTCTCATAGTCCCTCTGCTATCAACTAAAAAAAAAAATGAATTTCTCTTTCTTTTACTGTGTTTCTGACTGCCTGGGTCTCCAGACTGGACTTGCACTAGCTTTGCATGACACTTGGGTTAAGTGTGACTTCTTGCCTGAAGAAGTGCTTCTGATGGTCATGAAATGTGCCTTTCCCGTGGACTATAAATAAAATGAACCTCACACTTCATTAGTGAATGTTTCCTTCCAGTATCCCAGGAGATCCAAATGCCAAAGATGCAGTATTTCACAGCAGGTGGTGCAAACTTGTATGTGCTATACCCTCTAAGTAAGTGGGCTATGGTCTTGTGATTAATGTGACCTGATGTTCACATTGAGAAAATGGGAGTTGTTAAACGCCTTAAGAAACCCAAGATCGTTAAGAAGATTTTTGTGATTCATGTTAATAAGATTGACTAATTTGTTATTCTACAAAGAGAATGCCTACAAATTTTTAAATCCTCACCCAAGGATACGTTTATTAATTTTAAAGAGAGGAAGAGAGAGAGAGAGAGAGAGAGAGAGAGAGAGAGAGAGAGAAAGACACACACACACACACACACACACACACACACACACAGAAACACAGATTGATTGGCTGCTTCCTGTTTGCACCCCTATTGGGATTGAACCTGCAACCTAGGTATGTGCCCTGACCAGGAATTGAACCTGCAACCTTTTGGTGTATGGGATGACCTTCCGACCAACTGAGTCACCTGGCCAGGCCTGGAATGTGTACAATTTAATTTTTGACTGACAAATGGTTCCAAACTGTTAAGTATCACCCAGCATTTGAACTCTAGTTCCATAAAACATGTCTGAAAAACAATTTAAGTCACGGTTTTCCTCTTTGGAAAATTTTTCAGGGATCTTTTGTTTTTTCCAAGTGTCATCAGCTGTGCTTCCAACTTCAAGAAATGATTTCTGCCTCATAATACCTGTGTTCCTTTAAAAAAAGAGCTCAGCAACAAACTTGCAAAGGAAAAAGCAACCGAAGGACACGTTAGGGCCCACCTTCCCCTGGGATCAGTGATTGATTACTGTGAGTTTGAATGTGCAGATAAACTGCAGTCAGATTGGATCCCAATGGAATTTACAATTCAGTTGGTTGTTCAAAGTAGAATCAAGTTGTTAATCAGATTGGTAGAATGCCTTGTTATAGGTATTCACTCTTGATCATTTCTATATTTTAGGATAAACTGTATCCAGTGTTGTTTTCCCACTTTGCTACCTTCACCCACTCTGCTTTGTCTTATCACTTTTGCCCATTGTGGTCACCATCACCACCACCACCACCACCACCTTTGTTGTAATTTGAATTTCTATACTGTGCCAAGCGCTTTACCTCCATTGTCTCTTATTTATAGTTACTTAACAAATGAAGAAAATGAAGTTTATAGAGGTTGATGAACTTATGCAATTTTACTCAGTAGGTGGTAAAACTTGCATGGCAACTTGGGCTTGAATGACTTAAAATAACTACTTTGTTCTCTCCTATTTCCTCCATGGGTCACGCCATTCTAACCTGTTCCTGTAGTTTCTATACTATATTTGTTCACTTTTCTCCTAAGGTGATGGAAGCGGAAGGAGAGATAGCAGCTTCCCTATTTTCAAGATTAAAAATAAACATGAAAATTCAACAATTAGCAAGTGACAAATAGGGAGAGTAACTTAAAAGTGGCCTAGGAACATCTGATATTAGAACTTTTTTTCGAACTGTAGAATTAAAAGGCTTCCATGCAAACAGGGAACCGATTAACCTTCAGAATGTAGGATACAATCTACTTTTCCTACTGCCAAGAGAAGAAAAGGCTGGCGTCTAGCTCTCTCAAGACTCCTCCGGTTCGTTATCTGTAAACTAAATGGAAGCAGCTTTTCCTCCAGGTGCGTCCTAGGCTTCTCATCACACTGAAGAGCCAGTTCCCCGAGAGTCTTTGTAAATACACAAGCTCAACTTTTGAAATTCTCCATGTATATTTCTTAAAAGTCCATTAGAGAGCTATAAACTCAGAGACCCAAGGAATATCGGCTGACAATTATGATGGACAGAAGTTGCAAGGTGACTGAACACCTTTCAGAAGATTAGCTGATGTGTTTTTTGTTGAAAATGTTGCTGATGGCCCCTTAGTTTCATGTGGATTTTCACAACCTCCTGTAATTGTGTTTTAGGTGGTGTGCTTTTTCTTTTCTTTTCTGACTCAAGTAGATCCTGGGAGGAGATGTTAGTTCTTACCAGGATGCTGGTCATGGGGCATTTTCTGAAGATGAGTGGTCTGTATACACAGGAGTGACCAGAACCCTTGGGTGATGGAGCTCACTGTAGAAGTGTGGGAGATAGAATTTTCTTTAGGCAGGTCTGGGCTGGAGAAGAGTCTGGGGGTAGCACATGCTCCAAGGACTTAAACAGACCCCCATCCAGGCAGAGAGACCTTCAGAGTATAATCTCTAGTGCTACCACAATGACCTATGACCTCCCACAAAGGGACCAGGTGGCCACACACTTAGCCATGCCAGCATTTGTTATTCCCCAGGGAAGGAAAAGTGCTTTATTTTTGCTAAAACCTGATGTCCTTTGTAATATATAACCAATGCCAGCTGGGAAAGAGAAGAACCCACCCTGTGAAGGCAGCGTTTCATAATGCCAGGCTCCTTAAGCTCACTGAGATGCTGACCTTGTTTCGGAGGTAAGGTCTGCCTATCTCAGACGTGAGTGTGTAGTAATATCTGGAGGGCTTTATCTTCATTTCTGGACTTTATGAAGGCCACCGAAGGGTTAACTGGGACTGATTGAGTTCACCCTATGGCATGAAAACCACAAGCACTTAACTCAT
Source organism: Myotis davidii (assembly GCF_000327345.1). Taxonomy (NCBI): domain Eukaryota; kingdom Metazoa; phylum Chordata; class Mammalia; order Chiroptera; family Vespertilionidae; genus Myotis; species Myotis davidii. Next base: position 2,705,982 of record NW_006296405.1, read on the forward strand.
CTGAACAGAAGGAGGCAGTAGAGCATGGAGGGTCAAGTGCAGGTCCGGGAGCCAGGCTGGCTTTAAGTTCTTTGTATGTCTTGGATTGAGGTTCACAACTTCTCTGGCTTTCGGATACCCCCTGTGATATGGGATACCAATACTTGTTGTCTATTATAGTGGTGGTCGAATGAGTAACAAAGCATGGAGTGCTTAGTCTGGTTCTGGCACACCAGCGCTAGGTACAGAAGAGCCAGTGGGCTGAGATTTCAGTTTGCGGTTCTTCCCCATCAAGACCTGGGCAGTCTACACTTTCATGTCTGGTATGGGAAAGTCAGTGCTTCTCAAACTTACTGTGCATACAGATCGATGGAGGAGGCTTGTTGAAATGCAGATTCTGATTCAGTGTGTCTGGGGTGGGGCCTGAGACTCAACCTCCAGAAAGTTGCTAGGGTGCTGGTTCACAGACCATTGTCTGTGTAGCAAGTGGTGGGCCGCATTAATGTGTTGAACAGTTGAGTTCCAAGATGGGCAAGAGCAGACACATTATGCCTCAGAACAACAGAGCTGTCTGTGCTCCTCTGTATGAATTTTCATTTGCTTAGCCACCATTTATTTATTTATTTAAAAACTACATTTTTATTCAGAGAGGAAGGGAGAGGGAGAGAGAGAGATGGAAACATCAATGATGAGAGAGTATCATTCATTGGCTGCCTCCTGCCCACCACCCCCACTGGGGATCGAGCCCACAACCCAGGCATGTGCCCTTGACTGGAATCAAACACAGGACCCTTCAGTCCACAGGCTGACGCTCTATTCACTGAGCCAAACCAGCTAGGGCTGCTCAGCCACCTTTTAAAGCACCAATATCATGCAAAGCTCTTACATTCTTTCTTTGCATAAATAACATAAAAATATATGCTTGACATAAGTGAATAAGGGTTCAGGAATTACAGATAAAAGAAGAAAACAGCACAAGTAGATTGTGTGAGTTAATCCAGAAGAAGTGTTTTGAGCCCAGCTTGAAAGATCTGGCAAATGTAGATGAGAGGATATTGCAGATAAGCTAAGTCAGTGCACTTGTAAGGGACAGAGGGTGGACTTTACCCCTAGAGACAGCCAACAAATGGTGGTGGGAGGGATTTGTTTAGAGCTGAGACCAAGAGAGAACTGCTGCTGATTTGTAGTTAATAGAATTAGCCAGTCAAGCTTGCATAGAACATTACAAGAAAGTTTGACAATGTGTATTAGGTAAAAAATCTCTTTAAAAAGTGTACCCTGTAGTAGAGGGTCTGTCTGAGGACCCTCATCCACAGCAGTAGGAAGTCAGCATCGTTACTCTCTGCACTTAAAAAATAATCTTTGTTGATCTCAGAGAGGAAGGGAGAGGGAGAGAGAGATAGAAACATCAATGAGACAGAATTACTGATCAGCTGCCTCCTACACATCCCCCATTGGGTATCGAGCCCGCAACCAAGGCATGTATGTGCCCTGGCTGGGAAACAAACCATGACCTGGTTCATAGGTCGATGCTCAACCACTGAGCAACACCGGCCCGACTACTCTCTGCACATTTGCCAAGCACTTCAACTCCAGCTTTGCCTGGTAGGAGAGGGGAAGGGCTTTAGGCCTCTTGGGAAATGTTGATGAATTCTGAGGGTTTCTGTGCACTGCCTAACCTTGACTCATTGGTCCATTCATTCTGTGTTTTTTTTTAAATTTAAATTCTTTATTGTTTAAAGTATTACATAAGTCTTCTTTTCCCCCTATTGACCTCTCCTCCGGCTGCCCCCACTCCCCAGCACATGCCCTAACAACCCCCTCCCCTGTCTGTGTCCATTGGTTATGCTCATATGCGTGCATACAAGTCCTTTGGTTGATCTCTTACCCCCTCACCCCCCACCTTCCCTCATAGGCTGGACAGTCTGTTAAATGATTCTATGACTCTGGTTCTATTTTTGTTCATCAGTTTATGTTGTTCATTATATTCCACAAATGATCCATCCATTCTTATATTCAGTATTGTTGAATTGAGTGCCTAGTATATTTGAACTTCATGCTAGTAGTGTCCTAATTGCATGTTCACAATTAAATAACAATAACAATAGCATATGACAAAGTAGCATCTAACATAGAGGCACATGCTTTCCCATACCTGCCAAAGACGTTCTTACATTGCAGGTAGACAATGGTGTTAGGTGATTAGTTTCTGTTCCACTTTTATTTCTCCAAGCAACACCCTCCTCCCCTTTTAAAGTGGAGACCCTGTTAGGCCATGGAAGTTTCTCACAAGAGATGTAGGGATTGCAGAGGGGCAGTGGGGTAGAGAGTTACGGTGCAATGAGTGATTCCAAAATCATATAATTGGATGTTGAATAACTGGAGAACAGAGGGGTGTTTTTGAATGAGAGGATTACTAGCCCTCGTTATGTCCTATTGGAGCTGATACTTCTCTCTGGTGAAATATCAGGAAAATATAATTAGAATATTCAGTTCTAATCCTCTTGTTGAAAAGGCAGGGATTTCAGGAGATGATCTTCATGTCCCTTCAGAATTCTCAGCTGGGAAGAAACACTTTCACTTCCAAGCTGGAATTCATTCTCCTCCCTCTCCCCTCTCTGGTCTCAGATTGTGGATGTCTCTGTCTCCTTGGTCTCCTGTCTTCCTGCACCAGGAGACCCCCACTCTTTTATCGGAGGCTCCCTTGGCACTCAGTCTTGTCAAGCTGTTCCTCGGGGACCTGCGTCCACGCCCAAGGATTGCCTCACAAGAAGCCTTCAGTGACAGGGCGCCCCCACACAGCTTGCGGTCCCTCAGGCCCATCTATTACTCACAGTTCAAAAGCAGTTAATGTAAAGCAGATTAAACAAGAGGGAAGTAACTTCTTAACTTCAGGTATGACATTACATAAAGTGTTTGTCTCCCAGACACACTCTCTCTCTCTCTCTCTTTTTTCTTTCTAAAACATATTTTATTGATTTTAGAAAGAAAGGGAGAGTGAGAGATAGATAGAAACATCAATGGTCTTTTTTTTCTAAAACATATTTTATTGATTTTAGAGAGAAAGGGAGAGGGAGAGAGAGATAGAAACATCAATGATGAGAGAGAATCATTGATTGGCTGCCTCCTGCACGCCCCCTACTGGGGATCGAGCCCACAACCCAGGCATGTGCCCTTGGCTGGAATTGAACCTGGGACCCTTCAGTCTGCAGGCTGACGCTCTATCCATTGAGCCAAACCAGCTAGGGCCAGACACACTTTCTTGATGGTGCTTCAGGGCCCATCCTGGGACCCTCCCAAGCCCAGAGCACCATCTACCACCGAATGCCTCCTTTTTGTCAACAGCTCACTCTCTATCGGAGGCCAAAAATGTTTTTCAAGGTAAGTTTATCTTACAGACACTGCTCTTTTATAAGTAGGGTTGCCAGGTAAAATACAGAACACCAAGTTAAATTTAAATTTCAGATAAATAATGAACAATCATTTAGTAGAAATATATGGCCCATGCAATCAATAGGAGGCAAAAAACCCAAAAAAACTATCTATCATCTATCTATCTATCTATCTATCATCTATCTATCTATCTATCTGGTTTCTCTGGATTTAACGACCAAGCATGAATCTTTAACTATGGAATATAGCCTTTAAATACATCAGCTCTATGTTTTTGCATAAGACATAAACAAATGCTTTGCAACATGTGATGATTATGTGACTATGCTGTTGTTTGCATACCACATAGAGAATAAGACTCATAACACTGAGAAACTTTATTGGGAAACTTAGTTAGGGGTATGACATTATGATTCCCTAAGTGCCATAAAAGGGAGATATTTCTGATCATGGGTAGTTTGAGGTCACTGTTTTTTTAAGGAGGAATATTTAAATCAGATTTAACAATAATTTCCATTAGCTTATTTACAGTTGAGAAAATTAATTATAATGTCATCTGTTTAATTATTGTTTATTTTCCTTAATGAAAATGTTAATTGAGTACATTAGTATGTGGAGCATATCTAACGTGTTGTTGAGTTTTTGACAAAGGAAATGGCAGTGTTTTCTACTTTCTGCATTCAAACACTCAATTGTTCACGTGAATATTTTGGAGAAAAGACTAATCTATTTAAGCCATGTAGGAGCATAGCTTGAAAGATCGGTTTTCTGCGAGGGCTGTAGATAGCAGCAGATCTGCAGGAAATCATCGCTGTAATCAGCAGAAAGGTAATGTGCCAGAAGCATGCTTTTTGGTCTTGTATTTGAATATGAGAAAAAGGGACAAAAGTTAACCAGCAGTAAATGTCCATTTAGAATGACATTTTTAAATAGAGAAATTGATTATGAGGAGATGTACTTGCCTCACTAACAGAACAGGCTAAAGGATGATGAAAACCTTTACAGTTTTTATATTGATGTGCACTTGGCCTTTTCGTAAACAACATAAAGGCCTATGGTGTAAAATTGGTTTGAATTTTCCTTTAATAATAATGGTTATGATTTCTCTTTCCCATGCAAACCTAAGGTCCGGACCTCTGCTCAGGAAATAAACATGCCAGTTGTATTTTGCAATGCGAAGATGTCATATATCAGCATAAAAACAAAATGGGTTCCTTTTCAAATAATTTATGAAGTGTAATGCTTTCCAAAAACAGCCTCATTTAGGCAATAGCATCCACTGCACACCAATCAGCAACCCAAGCAATTGGGGACTGAGGGACAGTGATAGAATAGATACAATTCTCCGTCTTTACAGAGATTTGACTTTAAAGATGTTTTTATTCCCCCAGAACTTACTCTTTTGTTTTTTGATAAACTCCCAGACTTTCAGGCTTGGTGGAATGAGGTAAGCTAGTACTTTTTAGGAATTAATAATCATAAGGATAACAAATACCTCATGTTTATTTAGTGACCACATTGTTCTAAGTGCATTACTTATAATATCTCATTTAATCTTCAAAACAATCCTCTAAGTGCTACCATTTTACAGATGAGGAAACTGAGGCAAAGCTTTCCCAAGGCCATACAGTTGATAAGCAGTAGGGCTGGGAGTTGAGAGCAGACATTCTGGACCCAGAGTCTGTCCTCTAAGCCTCCTACTATCCTTACCAATATTAAATAAAGGGCTTCATGCAAGAAATATAAAAATATTTTGAGTGACCAGATATTTAAACTTATTGCATCAAAGGTAGGAGAAAGTACTTGTGTTGGCACTTCAGTTCTAAGCCTAATGGTTTATTTATAATCTTCCTGAATGACCATTAAAATATTAAAGAGTGATTAAGAGCCAACTATGGGAAGCATAGGCTTGTAATGTAAGTTTTCTAAGAGTTAATCATTTTCATACATAATAAATATTCTGCTCTTAATGGGGTAGTAATTTTGTGGAGCTACATGACATTTGCTAGAATTTCAACTCTGCTGCTTACTAGTCAAATGATCATGGACAAATTATTTAACCTCTATAACAAAATGCAGCTAATAATTCCTCCTTCACAGGGTCGCTGTGAAGTCGAAAGACAAAGTACATAGCACAGTGTTGGGCTCATACTAGACATCCAGTGAATGTGAGCTACAGCTGCTACAAATTAAATATGCAAATCATTTTGTTGAGAAGTATTAAATTAAACATATTAGGATATCTCTGAAGAGATTTAGGAAGAATATATGTAGAATTGTTGTTTAACTGGCCTAAGAGAATAGGCTATTACAATTTCAATGATTTGCCTATTACTAGCAGTGAATATTTATTAAAAGTTAAAATGAAACTTCTCCATCTGTTATACGACCAGGGAAAAACCACCAAGAGCTGTTTCACTTTGCTGTTTTCCTTCCCTTTCAACAACTTTATTAGAACTGTAGGAAAGATACAATTAAAGGGGAAGATGCAAAAAAGAGGAATGAGAAGATGGCTTCAAGAAGCCATGCTAGACTTTGAAGGCAGGGTTGGAAGGGGAGAGGGGGGTAACTGGGACTGTTCTTTCCACTTCACCCTTGACCAGGGCTTCCCAGTGTGGCAGGGAAATTATTGGATGGGTCTGCCCTTTTTGGAGTAATGGAGAGAATGCTTGGGCATCTCTGTACTATAAACGGTGGCTTTCACTTTTAAAAGTTATCTCTAGCACACTGAAATACATTTTACATTTCTATTTAGTCTGCTAGTATGTAAGCATCATGAGTGCAGGGGTTTGCATGTGCTGTAGTCACTGATGTATCTTACGTGTCTAGAAAAATACCTGGTCCATGGGAGGTGTTGACTATCTGTATCCATATCAATCAATAGATCTTCTATCTACCTAGGAAAAAAGTTTCTGGAACATTCTTACACTTACTATTTGCTTGCAGTGCATTCTGAAACTTTCTATTCCATTCCATAAAAAGAAGAAAAAATGTAGCCAAAGACCTACTAAATTAATTTCAGTACATTCACTGGAGAGAGATCTTTAATAGGTCATTCTTTCTAGTCTTTTGGATTATGATCTACAATTTGAAAAGCACCGCTTATTATTGGGAAAAATTGAGTTTGTGTGTAAATTGGCTTATGTCATTGAGAATTATCTTTCTTGCTGTCACAATGCCTCATTTGGAGTGTATTTCCCCACTCTGTGGCTTGGGTACTCACCCTAACCATGCTGCGGGCTGGTAGAATAGTCAGCTAGTATTAAGGGCTCTGGGAAGTTCTGAAAATATTTGCCACACTCTCCTGGGTCTTGTTTTGATGAAGCCCCATGTAATTATTAATTGTTGGGTAGTGTGATAGCCTAACCAGGGTCTATATGCCTGTTTAGAACGGTTTGGATGCAGCTCTCCACAAAGGTAGAGGACTGGAAAGAGCGACCTATAAAGGTTCCCTCTAAAATGAGCATCCGTATAGTCCATGCAGATGCTGAAGATAAAATTAATTACTTGGTGGGTTTTGACACTTTTAAAATCTTTATCTTTGTTTCTGATTTCTTCCTGAGTTATTGTACTTAAATTTTATATTCACCGGAGTTATGAAGAACGAAGGAGATGAGGTAGAGAGCTTAGATGCAATTAAGTGTTTTGATGGGAATGGGAAATGCAAAAGCCTTTCATTTCCTGAGAAAAATATGTGGGAGTAAAAAAGGATAATGTATTCAAATATTACATTCCTTGGGAAGGAGCACTGGAGAATCTGTTTCTAATGCTAGGTTTCTAATGTTCTCCCCCTTTTGGATAATGCAACTAGAAAAACTATACTCTAGCTTAAGGTTTAAGTCACATTTAGGTAAGCTATCTTGAAGAGCTACTTGGATATTAATTCTAGTGCCCACTCTGGGTCTGAGTGCCACAGACTACCTAAAGTACCCACAATGTCATGAGCAAAAACCTGGATTTGGAAACCCCTAGTTGTGTGGGTGGAATGGACACTGGGCAGGGGGCAAGGTTATAGAATGAAACTGACAGGCTGAGGATGGCATCCAAAGAGGTTGCTGAAATAGCAGGTGGTAGCAGCTAATGCAGTCTTTGGCATCTTGTAGGTATAATAATGGCTAATGAGCATGTGTTGGCTGGTCATTGAATTTCAGTCATGGCCAACTCAGGAGGAGGTGATAGTTGGAATTGCAAGGAGCAGACAAAATAATATTGGGCTATTCCATCAGCCCTCAGTCACAAATTCTGTTAGGACTGGTCAGAAAATTTCAGAGTCCTGATCCTAGGGAATCATGGCTTCTGAAACTGCTTATTAAGTATAGCAACAAGACAGAACTTACATTGACAACATCAAGAGGCAAGTGGGGAATTTTATTTCCTGTTCAAGGCACATGCCTGGGTCACAAGGATGTGGTTCAATGACAAACAGCTGGAGTAACCGAATATTGATAATGAGAACACTTGTGTTGTCAAATCAAGATTGTTCCTTGAGAGATGAGGTTGGAGGTGAATCTAAAGCTGGGTAGAGTTCAAGGGTTCCAGGTGTTTGGAAAAGGAAGATGGGAGGATGGAAACAAGGTAGGGTCTGGCATGTCATCCAAGTAACAACACTAGTATAAGAAAGGCAGGGCACTTGATGCCCAAATAAGTCAGTCACAGGGACTCATAGTATTGTGGGATATGAAATATCTTTTAAACAGTTGCATTATAGGACATAGAATTACATTTGCCTTTTAAAGACCATTGGTATGGGACGAATTAAGCAACTAGAGCAGTGATGGCGAACCTATGACACGCGTGTCAGAGGTGACACGCGAACTCATTTTTTTGGTTGATTTTTCTTTGTTAAATGGCATTTAAATAAATAAAATAAATATCAAAAATATAAATCTTCGTTTTACTAGATTATCAAATATCAAAATATTTCTATATGTGACACGGCACCAGAGTTAAGTTAGGGTTTTTCAAAATGCTGACACGCCGAGCTCAAAAGGTTCGCCATCACTAAACTAGAGCCTTGATTCTTAACTAGTAGTGCTTTGCTCTCCAGGGACACTGGCAGTGTCTGGAGACATTTTTTTGGTTTTCATAACTTGGGAGGGGGTTTGCTATTGTTATCTAGTGATGCTACTAAACATCCTATTGTGCACAGGATTGCCCTTCACAACATAGAATTATCCAGTTTAAAATCTCAATAGTGCTGAGACTGAGAAAACCTAAAATAAAGTAAGATCCTACTACATAGACTTGATTGAATATTGAATTTTTATGAACAATACAATATATTTCGGAGTGTTCCTAAATTAGTTCTAACTTTTTTGGCAAACCATGACTCTACCAGGGAGTAAGTATGAGTAGGAGTATGTCGCCCTTGAGGTGCAGAGCAGCCCACACCTGGCAGGGTGGGGCCAGGGAGGTAGCATTTGAACATTAATTTATGTGCCTATGAGAGAACCTGTTTCCAGTATGAATGGCAAGCTGCCCCCCCACCCCCCCCAGGGCCTGATGTCTATGGGATTTTGTGTCCTGTTTACTAGTGTCACTCAACCTTTCCAGCCACTCTGACTTTTGTCCTCTTTGTAACTGCTGTTGATTAAGAATCTAAAGTTAGGCCCTGACCGGTTTGGCTCAGTGGATAGAGCATCGGCCTGCGGGCTGAAAGATCCCAGGTTCGATTCCAGTCAAGGGCATGTACCTTGGTTGCAGGCACATCCCCAGTGGGAGGTGTGCAGGAGGCAGCTGGTCGATGTTTCTCTCTCATAGATGTTTCTAACTCTGTATTCCTCTCCCTTCCTCTCTGTAAAAAATCAATAAAATATATTTTAAAAAAGAATCTAAAGTTAGAACTGACTCTCCCTCCCTCCCCTCACCCTTTTCTGCCCCACACACATCTGCCCAGTGCTCCAACCTTGGTCTATTCTGACATGGACTTTCCATGAGCTACAGAGATTTAGTGCAGACAAGGGGAAAAATAATAGTGATGAAGCTCTTGCAATGGAGGGTGCTGATGGGATTGATAATTCTCTCCAGAGAGCCTGGTAACTTTAAAACAAGCAGCTGATTCTAAAGCTGAAACCTACATTTGTTGTCCTGGAGTTAGTGAATATTTTGAAGAATATACCCAGGATTATTTCTTAATCAATGAGTCTATTTAGACTTGATTATCAGGAGCTTGCTCACTACTGTTTCCTTTTTGATATTGTTGCTTTCATGACTGGCTCCATTATTCAAGATGGTACCATATGGAAGTGACCATTGTGAGTTACAGTCATCTGATGGTCTCAGGTTACATTTTGCAATCTTTCTCCTGAAGAAGGAAAAAAAATGAGCCCCTCAATGAGCCAACAAACTTGGCATCCCAGCTGCAGAGTCCTGGTTCATGGGAGTGGTTTCTGGATAACTCATAATCGAGAAACTATGAGATCACATTCCTCTTCTACTTCCACCAAATGTGGGCTGATGGGCTGGAAACCAGCACAGAAACTTAATTGGCGTTTGTGGGCTCGGGCCAGACATACCCAAGCTGGAGGCCTAGCCATTTCACTTAAGATCTCTAAGACCTTGGCCATGGCCTTATATCATGGCGACTCAATTTCCCTATCTGTGAAATGGGGGAAATTGTTGTGAGGATTGAATAATATATGTGGTGGCTCATTTGACAGAGTGCCTGTGTCAGTAAGGACAAAATAAATGTTGATGATTTGTGACCACTGTTACTGTTAATTGTGTTGACCCATCCATACGCTTGCTTCTGATTTTCTTATTGCTAAAGGCAGAGTGTGAGAGCTGAGGCGTGGCTTTTAGGCATGCGGGGCTGTTGGACACTCTTCAGTGCCTTTCCCACTAAAGATAGATAGACTTGATTGAATATTGAATTTTTCTTTTTCCTTTGGGGTTTCCTTTAAACTGCCTTGGTGTGTGTGGATGAGTTACACATAAAAATTGTAAATTTATTTCAAAATCCAAGAGACAAATGCTTTATTCAGTTATGAAATGGAAATCTGACTCCATTCAGAGCTGTGCTTAAACACTAAGTCATTCCAGTCTTGGCCCTGAGACCCGGGACTGGGAGGGAGTCCTCAGCATGTTCGTAACAAGGAAGAGCCACGGAGAAAGAGTGGCTGGCTGTGCTCAAGGGAACGGCTGGAGCCGAGGTTCTCAGCCTTGACTGTGCATCGGGATCACCTGGAGGGCATGTGAACTCAGGTTCCTGGGCTCAGGCGGGGGAGATAGAGGCTCTGCAGGTTGCTAACTGATTGGACTCGAACAAATACAGGGCATAGGAAATATTCAAGCCTCTGGGTATATGGGACTAGTTATAGAAAATTTAAAAATATTTCAAAAGGAGTGTGTGTGTGTGTGTGTGTGTGTGTGTGTGGAGGGTAGTGGGGGTGGGGTTTGGACTACATGCTTTATTTGTTTGGAAAAGGTAAATTGCAGAAGGGGCCTGGCAGCTCTGCACTGAAGGGATCAGAAAGGTTTAAATTTGGGTTGTGGAACTTCTTTGGCGCTACCTGTTATTGGCGCATGTTATGGAGAGGAGACTGTAGTTGTTGCCTATATTTCTGATTGGGATTGGAGCACCAATTTGGAGGAGAAAGAGAGATGGTGGGGAGGGAGAGAAACATGGGAGAGAGAGAGAGAGAGAGCGAGAGAGAGTCGAGAGATCTGACTTATGCTAAATAGACTGCTGCAGTCTTGGCAAGTTGTTAAACATTAGTATCTCATCTTTAGAAAGGAAATGATCTTGAGTGAATAGTATAAACTTCAATCTGTAAATTTCCTCTGGGTTTTCAAAATGGCAAAAAGTTATTGTTATTATTATTGTTATTATTTTACTTTTTTACAAATAATTATAAACAGGAATATTGCTACTAGGTAGAAGTCAGTTATTTAAAAATTTTATCCAGAAAATTTATTGCATTAAAAATATATCTTTATTGATTTCAGAGAGGAAGGGAGAGGGAGAGATAGAAATATCATTGATGGGAGAATCATTGCATACCCCACACTGGGGATTGAGCCTGCAACCAGGCATGTGCCCTGACCGAGGATGTGGAGAAAGGAAAATGGACCGTAGTGCACTGTTGGTGGGAGTGTAGACTTGTACAGTCACTGTGGAAATAGTATGGATGGAGTTTCCTCAAAAAATTAAAAATAGAACTACCTTTTGACCAGCAATCCTACTTCTGGGAATATATTCTAAGAATCCTGAAACACCAATCAGGAAGAATAAATGCACCCTTATGTTCATAGCAGCATTATTTACAATAGCCAACAAC
>NW_006296405.1:2717695-2724778 GCF_000327345.1 Myotis davidii
GGAGGGAAGGGAGTATGAGAGCTGGGTGGAGGCGGGCAGAGGGGGACAATGGGAATGTCTGTAATAGATTCAATAATAAAAATAAAGAAAAAAATCCAGACCTTCTCACCAAAGATAGAGAGAGAGGGAGAAAGAGAGAGGAAGACTCAGGCGAAGAGGTTAAGCCAATAACATATATGCATAACCCATACACACAGACAGCAGTGTGGTGATGGCCAGAGGGAAGGGGGTACGAGAACTGGGTGGAGGTGGGCAGAGGGGGAAAATAGGAACATCTGTAATAGTTTCAATAATAAAAATAAAGAAAAAAATCCAGACCTTCTCACCAAAGATAGAGAGAGAGGGAGAAAGAGAGAGGAAGACTCACCTGATATTTAGGACCCACAATTCTGTTATTATTCTATTTAATAGATCTCTGTATTGATTTCAGAGAGGAAGGGAGAGGGAGAGAGAGAGAGAGAGAGAGATAGAAACATCAGTGATGAGAGAGGAACATTGATTGGCTGCCTCCCGCACACACCACACTGGGGATGGAGCCTGCAACCCGGTCATGTGTCCTGACCAGGAATTGAACTATGACCTCCTGGTTTGTAGGTTGATGCTCAACCACTGAGCCATGCAGGCCAGACACTGTTATTATTATTATTTTTTTAATAGCAAAGCACATTTACTTGTTGTAAAGGTACCCAGGTGAACCCAAAGATACTAAAGCAATGCAGAAATGTAAAATTTCAAACTTTAAGTAGAAAAACAACAGCTGATTGTTTTCACCTACTTAAGTTTAACAAAATCAGAGGGAGAGAATCAATAGGTTAAGAATGAACACTCTGCATTTTCTGTTTGATTTATGTGATAAAATCTGTTAACATGTAGGAGAAACAAAATATAAGTAGCAGTTGATTGGTTTCTACTATATGCGAGGCGTGTGTTACATACAGAATTGAATATGACACAGCTCCTGCCTGTAATGGCTCCTAATGTAGGGAGGAGGAGAGAACATGAGCAGATGATGCTTCTGTAATGTGGGAAATGGGGCTGTGGAGATGTCCACACGTTATTATGCATGTATAGCTATAATATATAGAGTGCCTGAGCTGTGGGATTATGCTGGAGAATGACCTATATGGTATATGTGTGTGTGTGTGTGTGTGTGTGTGTGTGTGTGTGTTTGTGTGTGCGTGCGTGCAAACTCCAACTTTCACAATAGTCCAAAATTTACCCCCATTTTCACAGGAAAGAATCAAGGCTTAGAATGATTAAGTTGTCTAAGATCTTGTAGTTTTTATCTGAACTGAGATTTGAACTTGGAGTTCTGAATGACTTGGAAATCTCTGCCTTATAACGCTGATTTTTACCTGCTGATCGAATTCTTGTACACCTTCTGTCAAGGTAATATGAGATTATTCATTTTTCAGCTAGATCTGGAATCCTCTTTAGATTGCAGATATTTTAGAAATTGCTTACATACGATGGGGATTTTCCCAGGCGTGAAATATTAAAAAGGAGAGCTAGAATTCATGGCACTCTCAACTCGAGCTTTACTGCCTAGGACACATTTCTCTGGAGGAGGAAGTGTGACTGTCCATTACATTCTCAAATGCAGACACATCCTCCATGTTAAGTGAACAACAAATTTGTTCTTTGTAGAAATGTCCATTGTGTGTGCAGATATATGTTTACAGAAGCAGTGCGTTGAGCCTCAGAAGTATACTTCTGGGGTTGACACTTTCCCCCACAGTCCTGGGTAAGTTTTGTAGCTGATCTCAGTTACTAGGATTTGAAAGATGTGAATCAAAAATACATCCCTTTAGTGGGAAGAGAGAAGTCTCTAATCTTCCACAACCTACTAAATTTATGTTTTAAATATCTTCACACTTTATGTTACAAAGGTTTTGCTGGGCTGTGCTTTATAGCACACGGTTGAATGCTACTATTATGGATGTTAGCTTTCTTCCTGGAGGTAGAATGAGTACAACATAATCCATTCTGCCATAACATGAGCTATTAGAAGTGATGCTTCTGGCTATTAGGGGGTAAATCATATCTGCGGAATGAATTAAGAGTTGGGCTGTTTGCAGCATATTGAATTTGCCCATTTCACAACTGCATTCATTAAATCCAAATTTGATGAACGCTGTTCATATTAAATTTGATAACCCTAATCTAGCAACTTATACAAATTATAAAGCTCCTTTGGAAATTCTCTGACATGTGTGTTATTTTTGTCCTTTAATAATTAAGTCATTTTAAAATTAGGTACCTGTACTTAACTGTATATTGGTGGAAGCACTTCATAATTTACGACTCTGATGGCATTAGTTCAGAATTCAGTGCTCTGGTCTAATTTTATCTCTGTGCTTTGGCATTGAAGAATCTACTAGTAAGACGAGTGAATAATCTTAGTTTCAGTGGAATTCATTGAACTTTTGAGGGATTCCTACGATGTGCAGAGCACTGTGCAAAATGTAGTTAGAGTAGGAAAAAGAATGAATCCTCTCTCTCTCTAGAAATTACTGCCTCCTGAGATAATAAGAGGCAAGAGTGCTCTATGGGGCTTCTCCTGTCATTTTCTGGAGAGGGGCAACCTCCTTCAAGCTAGTCAGGTGGGGAAAAGGACATATCTTGTCACATTTAAATTCTCCTTGGGAATAAGTACAATTCTAGATGAATGTAAATAGAATCTCTTTATCCAGCTACTTTAAAAGTATTATGCCTGCTTCATTTAAAAAATAAATTACCATTCATTATTTTCCTATTCTGACATTGGAAGTGAATTCTTCTCTTCTATTCCCTGGCCTAGTCTCACCATGAACTGCAGAACAAAGCTGCCTCTGGAGAGAAGGGGGAGGAAAGCGCTGTTGGAATTACCATAGCAAAAACCCTTTACTATGGATATTTTAGAAGTTAGTGTCATTATTTCATTATGTCTTTAATGAATAGCTAAACTTTGATTTATAATTATTTTCAATAATATTCACATGTATTTATAAAGAAATTGACAGACTTGGATTCCTCAAAATAGTTTTTTTTCTTTTGAATGGGTTAAATACTATTTCCTAAAAATGTTTCCACCTTATTAATGCACTGAGTAAATTTCCCTTTTAAAAATGGATGCTAAAAACATACACATCACCTCAGCCCAACATTTTCTCTAATTGGAATCAGTGATTTTCTTTAATATAACAGGTAATACCATTGATGAGTCAAATATAAAAATCCCTGCTCTGGCTAGGTGGCTCAGTTGGTTGGATCATCATCCTGTACACCAAAAGGTTGCAGGCTTGGTCCCTGGTCAGGATGCATGTAGGAGGCAACCGATTGATGTTTCTCTCTCTCTGCTTTTCTCTCTCTCTCCCTTCCTCTCTCTCAAAATCAATAAAATCATATTCTCAGGTGAAGATTAAAAAATAATAAAAATAAAAAATTTCCCTTATCTATTAAATTTTGATCACATTAAATTACTCCATTAGTCATATGTTTAATATTAAAAATTATTTCTGAAGTTTTCAGAAATGTTGGACTATTATGAGGTCTTTGTGAATTAAATGAAATTAAAATTTTGAAATCTATGTTTAACAGACCGGAGGAAAGCTCACTGAAACTTGGATAGTCTCTTCACTTAGCTGAAATATTTTATATGTCTAAAAAAATACATATCTTATCTACATTTTATAGCTAAGAGCATAATGGTGGTTTTTTCATATGTAAGAAAATGCTTATCAGTTAACAGACAAGAAAATGTCATGAACATTGCTCTGACAGTTACAGTGTTTCAAAATACTATAGTAGGAAGCTGAACAATATTGCGTTTTATTTATTTTTTCCCTCTTTAAAATTATTTTGACTTTCTTATAATTTCAAATTCTATTTTGGCTATCTTTACATTTGGTAGGGAAATGTTATAGTTCCTTTGTGAAATAATCCCATTTGATTCTCACAGTTCCTTCACTGAATTCATAGCAGGTTTTAAGGCTAAGTTGGGCCCATTGGAATTTATGTAATTGGTGGTTTATCAAGTGAGGTGGTATTTCATGGAGGTGAGATCTGTAGTAAGATGTGACTATGTTTTAAATTGATCTTTGAAGTATTGAACAACTTTATCTATTGTAACATTATCAATATTATCTCAGCCATTTTTTTTTCCTGAGGAATTTCTGTCATTTTTTTTTTCCCCCACGGAAGGAAACTTCCTGAGTACAAATGCACTAAGGGATGAGTTCTTGATTGCCTGCCATTAATAAAGTATCATTAATCATTAATAAAGTATCTGTATGCTAATAAAATGATATTATAATAACAGCAGCTAATACCCAGCCAGTACCTGGCTCTGTATTAAATGCTTTACATATTTTATTTCACTTATTGTTTATAGTTAAACCTCTTTTGGATGGGGAAGCTAAGGAAGGGGTAACGCTGCGAAGATGAATGGAGATAATATCCATGTCATATAAATAATACGAGATTTAAGGAGGCCATAGCCCAGACTTCCTGATGCCCAAATCCATGTGCTTAACAGTCACATCTACTTCCTTCCTTAGCCAGCTAGAACTTTAGGATGTAACTATGTCCTAATAAGCAACCCAACATAAACTGAAAAATGGCTCCAATCTTTGCAGCATTAGAAAGTAACGCTTGCTCTTTGTCTGTGTGGTTGTTCATTAGCATACACATTAAAAAGAGTAAAGGAAAAAACAAAAGTAACAACAAAATGTCAGTTTATTTGATTTTTTCAAAGTTGGCAGAGATGAATGGAATTCTGATTTTGAAATCTCTCCGCTACTCCAACAAGGTGTTCCTGGGGAATGTCGGGTCTGAGCACAAATCATGCTGTGTGTTCCGGCTGCTGCAGTGAACCCCCAGGATTCAGCTGCCCATCTACCCACTGCGGCCACAGAGGACTCAGACCGATCCTTCCTCAGGGCCTTTGCACCAGCTCATTCCTTCACTCGGAGCCCCTTCCTCTGGTACTTGCAAAGCCAGGCTCCTTCTTGTCCTTCAAATTCCAGCTTAAGTGCCCACTCCTCAGAAATGCCCTTTATGGCACCTGCCCTGACTCAGGTGGGACCCTCCTCATTATGATCTCCCCCCCACCCTCTTTATTTCCTGTGCCAGCCTTTCATCAGCTGTTCTTGGTTCGTTCCCTGTGTCTGCCACTGGGTTCTAAGTCTCGAACCAAGTCTGTCCTTATATCCTTGTGTTTCTAGCATTGAGCAGAATGGCATGTAATAGGTGCTCACTGCGTATTTTAGGACTGACTGAATGAATAGGAAATCTTTGAGGAAAAAAAGAGAAATACTGTAGTTGAAAGGAACAAAAATGCACTGAAAGTAACTTTTTAATTTAGAGCCTGAGCGGAGTGCATTGGGATGGGTAGCACCAGAGGGTGGTTGGGGGTAGGGGGATTTTTCCTCAGTATATCAAGTATACACTTTCCTTTCCCCTTGGAAACAAGGAGTCATAATTTGTCCTCTGAGAAACAGCCATGTCCCTGGTCAATTCTTTTTTTTTTTTTTAAGTATATTTTACTGATTTTTTACAGAGAGGAAGGGAGAGAGATAGAGAGTTTAGAAACATCGATGAGAGAGAAACGTCGATCAGCCGCCTCCTGCACCCCCCCCACTTGGGATGTGCCCACAACCAGGGGTACATGCCCTTGACTGGAATCGAACCCGGGACCCCTCAGTTCACAGGCTGACGCTTTAGCCACTGAGCCAAACCGGCGAGGGCCCTGGTCAATTCTTTTAACAAGGTAAGACGCTGACTTCACATTCAGGCCTCAGATGTGCTGTATCCCAGAGAAGGCTATGTGTGTTTAGCACTAGATTATAGTTTGCCCCTATGTTGATTTTCCAAGAATAAAGAATTCAAAGTAAATAGCATGTTTTAAAATAGCTCTCTTCATTTACAAAAAATGTTATTATTCGAGTTAAAAATTAAGTTCACACTGTTGAGATCACTCTTTTGCATCTAAGAGTTCAGAGCTGTATAGGTTTAGGGAGGAAAACATAATTACACATAAATCACAGGAAACAAGGGATACAGGAGGAAATGTTAAATTATAACAGTAACATGAAAAGAAATCGTAGACATTTGATAAATCCCCTTTCACCATAAAATCACTGTGAATGTGACTAATCAATTCCATTTTTAAATCCTGGATGAAAAGACACAAAAATGAGAATTATGGTAAATTGAGTGCCTAAAAATATGTAAATCATATAATTATTTTAAGAATCTGATATAAGAAGAAAATTAGGAATTTGGGTGCTGAGATGCCTTAAACTAGATTCCTTAAACCAGTGTTCCCCTGGGCAGGTAGGCATTGAGAAAAATGACATGACGCCCTCATTAACTGAAGGTCCCTGGTCTGAAAAGTGGTCCTTCAGTGTGGATCTACTTATAATGGGAACCAACTTTCCAAGGTAAACAGTAAAACAGAGCCAAACAAAACACACGATTAGGGATTGATTTTAAAAATCAAAACAGAAATTAGGAAGCGGATTTCTTCTGAAACCTAGATTTGTCTGCACTTGTTACTTGGTCTCACTCTCCCAAAGGTCAAAGGCCAATGGATTAGTGAATATTTTCATGTTATGAAACTTTGCTTTACTACGTAATCCCTTTACTGCTCAGACAATTAAGAACTCTTATAATTCACCTCCCAGACCCAAACCTTCTATCCTGCCACCTAATCCTGTTGCTAAGAAGTGATTGGGAGATTCAAAATTACCCTGATTGGCTACCAGAGCGTTTCAAATTCAGAGAACAGTTTGAGCCATGCATTAGTTTGCTAGGGCTGCCATACAAAGTCCCTTAAACTAGGTGGTTTAAATAACAGTAATTAATTGCCTCACAGTTCTGGAGGCCAGAAGTCCGAGATCAAAGTGTCAGCAGGGCTGGTTCCTTCTGAGGGCTGTGAGGGAGAATCTGTCCCATCCTCTCTCCTTGGCTTGTGGCCATCTGTCCCTATGTGCACGTCTCTTCATATCAGCTTCCTTCTATGCATGTCTGTCTCTGTGTCTAAATTTCTCCTTTTTATAAGGACACCTGTCATGTTGGATTAGGGTTCACCCTAACAGACTC
>NW_006296405.1:2725306-2734543 GCF_000327345.1 Myotis davidii
GTGGTTTGGTCTCCCTTCACTACCCCCCCTGCCAGCCTGGCCCCCCACACAGCCTGCTGCTCAGTCATTTGGTTGGCCCTCACTAACCCCCCTGCCAGCCTGGTCGCCCCACGCAGCCTGTTTGTTCAGTCTTTTGGTCATCCCTCACTAACCCCCCTGCCGGCCTGGTCGTAGGCAGCCATCTTGTGAGGGTGGGAGGGTTAATTTGCATATTACCTCTTTATTATATAGGATAATTGATAGAACTGCACATATATGCAATTTGATGAGTCTGGGCATATATGAACGCCATCACTATGATTAAAGGAATAGATATATCCATTCCACTTTCTTACAAAAACAGAGACATAAGCAAACAAGGGAACTTTCACAGGCTGAGTGGTAGCTCAGATGTTAGTCTTGCAGTCTTCCGTGCAATTTGATGAGTCTGGACATATATGAACACCATCACCATGATTAAGGGAATAGATATATCCATTACACTTTCTTACAAAAACAAAGAGAACAAGGGAACTTTCACAGGCTGAGTGGTAGCTCAGATGTTAGTCTTGCAGTCTTCCTCTCAGGTCATTGCTACTCTTCACTATTTGGAGAAACCTTGTTTTGAATAAGGTAAAGGGGTTTGGTTAGGGGCTTTGGAGAAGGGGAGACACTAGATTTAATGAAGGTATAGCATGTTGTCTTCTGTTTCTGGTCCCTTGAGTTTGAGCTGACAGAATGCAAAGCTTTGTGTAAAACTTTTTAAGATAAGATTCCAGCTTATCTTCCTGGTACCCCAAATGACACAGTGGCATCCTGAGTTGGTGTGGAACCTTGGGGCAGCGGTTTGGCAATATTGGGAGAACAGAGTCATGGGTTTTCTTGAGGTGGGTACCACTCCAGGGGAAGGAGTGGCGAGCATCCTTTTAATGGTTCCATGGGCAGTGGTGGATGTCCACAAGTGGGAGCCAGTGCAGAAGGGAAGATAGGGCAGTTGCCTTGGACTTACTCCAAAGACCGAATGGGTTGTGGGCATGCCTGAGACATTTCTCTGGGGACGTCTCAGAGTGTGGTGCAGAACCAGCAACATCAGCATTGCCTGGGAACTTGTTAAAATATAAATTCTCAGGACTTTCTCTAAAGTGAGGAGTGCATGCTCTAGGATAGACGGAGTCTGGGAGTGTGGGGGAGTCAGTGGCTTGGGGGCATTGACCTAACCAATGGGGTGAGAAGTTGCCAAATAATTGTCTCAGAGTCCTATCTTTTAGAAGGACAATTCCGAGGTACATCTTATATAGCTCCTGTAGATCACTTGCAGTGCCTCAGATTCTCACAGTGATAATCAGGTGGTACATCCTTTAACTTCTCTGTCTCACCAACTCCCGCATTCCCGGAATCAGCTCTTGCAAAAACTATCTGCGCCCGAATCCTTGTGTCCAGCATGTGGGATAATAATAAGAATCCAACAACAACAATAATAAGATACAAACACGTGCATTACTCTATGAGAATATCCTGATTTGTGCTAAGCATTCCAAAAAGTATTTTTAGTATTTTTAGAGGAACTCCATGGGAGGGATGTCAATTTTCTGTGACTTTGGGGGATGTCCAGAGTGTTTGCTTATTTTGAATATTTAATTGACATGGTGTTGGAGCACGTGACTGTTGGTTGATTGGCGAGGTGGGCCCAGGCAGTCAGAGGCTCCTCACCCGCTCCCCTGTCCTTGAAGGGTACATTCTGCCCACCATTCCCACAGTAGGAGCTGCTTCAAGGACATAGTTTTAGAGAGTAAGGCATTGTTGAGGCCATCTGGATGGTGGCCTCTCTATATAAAAACTTTTAAGATTCTGATGTGGGTGTAGAGATCTACTCGTCTTGCAGACACCCCAGCCAGACAAACCTCATATGGGAGTTCCCTTTCTTACTAACCCTGCCATCTACCAAGCTGGAGTGGGCTGCCTCTTTCTTCAGTCTTAGCCCTCCATGTACTGGGGCCAGTTTCAGATTTCACCCAGGGTTGTAAACCAACAATGAATACAGTGGGGCCTTGACTTATGAGTTCAATTTCTTCTGTGACGGAACTCGTAACTCAAATTACTTGTATGTCAAATCATAAAGTGAATGAGTGAGACACGTGATGCTGGGCTGATGTTGTGGCGTTCACTGTGATGTTCGCTGCACCAACTAGCGGTGGGGTAGCTGAAGCTGGCTCGTAACCTGAATTTTAGCACACAACTCAAAGCAAAAAATCGGGTATCTCGAAAAACTCGTTAGTCGGGACACTCGGAAGTCAAGGCCCCACTGTATATGTATTTTTCAGTGCTAAAATTGTACTAAAGAACAGGGAGTTTGGGTTGATGCCCAGCAATTTAGTTTCTCAAAAATATTGACTACTTCTGTTTTGATATGGGGGAAAGCAGTTCAGAGGAAATGAGTATCTTTTTCATAAAGTAAGGCTATCAGCTAATTGCTGCAGCAGGGAATGGTCAGTAGAAGTGTTGTCTTGTTTATGCTTCATCTGAAAGCATGATAATTGTTTGTTTATGCCTATGATTCTATAGATTTATTAAAGATGTCAGGACTTGAAAATGTTGCCTTTACATTTTTTTCATTCAAGTTCCTGTTACGAAATGCATCATGCATGAAATTCTGACATACTTCTGGACATTTCCACATACCATTTATTTGTAGGAAGAAATAATTCCAATTAATTAGGTGAGATATGGTGAAAAAGGAGTCATTTTGAAGTCATATGATTGATGTTGATAATACAGTTATTATAGGACCTTAATTCATGTGGGCTTTTTCTTTCATTTTTTCCTCCTTTCACTCAGACATGAGCTCTTGTTCAGTCCTTTCTGGGTCTTTTGCTGTGGCAGCTGCCATCCCCAAGCTGATCGGGAAGAACAAATTCTGAGTGTAAATATAAAGGAAGCAGTGCATATGGCAGGAAATGTATTTTCCTGCTTGTTCCTAGAGAAGTTATTCTATAGTATTGTGGAAATAATGTGGTCTATGGAATCCAACAGAATCTAGCTTCAAATGTTATCCCTTTTATTATCAGCTGTACATAGTCAAAGGACAGTTATTTAATTTTCTGTCTCAGTTTTCTTATCTATAAAATAGAGATAATACCTGCCTTACAACATTGTTTTAAAAATTAGAGATAGTACAGTGTGCCCAGAAAATTTCAAATAAAAGGTAAATACTATTCCTGTTACTTTAATACATTGAAGAAAACTTTCAGCTAAAGACAGATCTCTTTGGTAAGAGTGAGTGAATAACCGTGTGCTTGGCAGGCCAGCGTGGCGGCTGTACAGAAACAGCGGGGTGAATAAAATGGTTCAGCTTAAAGGGCTTGGCAATGGGACTTTCCTCCTGTGGGAACGAAACTCCTACGACAGAAATAAGAAATAAGACACCCACACAAGAAGCAGGTGAATGGCCAATGGCACCTTTTGATCGCCGTTGCAACCTATTTATTTCCTTCAAGGTTATACAATCAATCATTGTTGCTAAGTGCGGTTACTAAAACAAGTGAATTACATAAAACATCATTAATTAATTTTTGCCTCGTTACCAAGGTATTATTAATCAACTTTTCCCTGTTGCTCTAGCTACTAATATCAACTTGCCCCGTTGCCCTAGATATTAATATCAACTTGCCCCATTGCCCTAGATATTAATATCAACTTGCCCCGTTGCCCTAACTATCAATATCAACTTGCCCCGTTTCCCAGACTACCCTCAACCATAGTTGGTTCCATTTCCCCAGCAACTGCCAACATACCTGAGAGGGACATTCAGAGGTCACAGTGGCCGCGCACCCAGAACCAGCAGTTTTCTGCGGCATCTACAGGTACGCTCCCACATTCTCCAATGAGGCCCATTGTCTTTACAGCATGGTACCCCAAAACTGGATGACTTTTAGGATGGTGGGAGGAGCTGCTTAGTGTCCTAACAGAACAGAGAGTGTGAATTGTTTAAAGTTGCTTGGGTGAGTCTGATAACCAGCAGTTTTAGGAACCACTTTTTAGAAGTCAGGCCAAGCCCTAGCTAGTTTGCCTCAGTGGCTCAGTTGGCCTGCCGACTTAAGGGTCCCAGGTTCGATTCTGGTCAGCATGTACCTTGGTTGTGGGCACATCCCCAGTAGGGTGTGTGCAGGAAGCAGCTGATCAATGTTTCTTTCTCATCGATGTTTCTAACTCTCTATCCCTCTCCTTTCCTCTCTGTAAAAAATCAATAAAATATATTTAAAAAAAGTCAGGTCTAGCTGTGCCAGACCAACTTGGGGCATCATTGGGTGAGTGGCTACACATTATTATTAAAACTTTTTATCTTAAAAAAACACAAAACATTATGCCTTTCCACTCTGAACGAAATTAACATAATTCTTTAACATCATCTGAAACCCATACATATACAAATTGCCCAAATTGTCTTAAAAATGTCTTTTTACAGTAGGTTTGTTTGAATTTGTATCCAAACAAGGTTCACATATTGCTTTTGTTTGATATG
This sequence comes from Myotis davidii, assembly GCF_000327345.1. Taxonomy (NCBI): domain Eukaryota; kingdom Metazoa; phylum Chordata; class Mammalia; order Chiroptera; family Vespertilionidae; genus Myotis; species Myotis davidii. The sequence goes on from NW_006296405.1 coordinate 2,729,805, forward strand.
CCCCTCAAATATCTTCTTTTTTATATCACTGATTTGTTGGAGACACTGCATCATTCATACTGTAAAGTATTCCACAGTTTGGATTTGACCGAGTACTTTCTCCTGTGTCATTTAACTTGTTGCTCTGTCTTTGCATTTAATATAAACTGGCAATTTTATATAAATGCTTGATTTGATTCAGATTAAACTTATTTTTGGATTATTGTATTTTGATGTGTATTGATTCATTGCGGTTATTATTCTTTGTGATGAAAATTGTCCCATTTCAGGTCAGTGGAATCCCTTTTATATTGTCTCTTGGTGTCCCTCTACACAAACCTATTAGTTATTGATAATGTCCTTGCTTTCTGGCACAAGATGTGCCAGGCTCATCTTGCTGTATATCTAGAATCAGTGACTCCTAGGAGGAGCCTTGCTTTACGTCACCGGGGAAAGGTGTTTAAAGACCACAATCTCAGTGTCAGGGGAGCTCATTGCTACTGTGTTGTTATTGTGTTTTGCCTTTTCAGGGTTAGGAAATACACATTTAAAAATCAGTCATGACTGTAGACTAATGTTTCTGACTCAAGTTTAAATTTACAGAATTTTTATTGACTTGCTTGATTGTATACTTTAAAAAGATTTTTATCTTTTTTGTCTTATGCTGGACATTTGAAGGCTGGCACTGTCATGTGCATAGTTGCGCTGGCCCTTGGTCTATCTGGTCTTACATGCATTCCTCACCAGCCTCTGGTTTGCCCTGTATTAGGGGAGAGTGACCCCAGCAGCCTGCATTTCCCTGGCTCCCCTGTCAGTTAGCTTCCCGTTGATCTTTTTTTTGGGGGCGGGGGGGTGAGGTGGGGGGCCCTGGAAGAAGACTGATATATGGGAAAGAGAGAGATTTTAAATTATTTCTCCCCTTCTATATACCTTGAGAAAATTCTGGCAGTAGCTGTCTCCTCTGAAGCCTCAGCTGCCATTGTGTAGGCCTTGCCATCCTTTCAGATTTCATTGGGTGCCCCTGGCCCCTGGCTCTAGTGCCCACTTTCTCTGTGGCTTAGGCATGGTAGTAGCTTCCCCTTGGTGCTCATCTCTGGTTTGTCTCACTGTCCTCTGAGTTCTCATCTCTCCTATTACACGTATAACTAATTTCCTATATTATAGTCTTTCTATTTTAAATGTTCAAGTAGTTTATATTACTTGGTTAGACTCTGATGTAATAGTGTTGCTTAATATTTAAAATTTTATTTTATCAACAGAATGCTGTGAATTTTGACAGCTTGGAGCTTGCAAACTGAATACTGACAGCCATTATCATCATTATCACAAGTCATTTATTAATCATTTCATACATTTATGCTTTTCATTTTTAATCATGATTGTTAGCATTTGTCTAATTATATTTCCCCTCTGGCTTCTGAATCCACCATTCCCACTTCAGGCCATTCTGATAGCTCCGTAGATTATGCAATAACTTCACAACTCTCTCACCACCTTCAGTCCCTCCATTTTCCAATCTATTTTAATACATGCTGTCAGATTTATTTTTATAAAACAGCCCTGATAATGTCACACCATCACTGAGAAAGAAAATCTGTGGCTCCCATCACCTATGAATTAAGCACAAACTCTTTGTGCTGCCCTTCAATATTCTCCACAGAATATCCCAAACTTAACTTTGTGTTGAGTCTCTCATCATACAAACCATCCCTGACTTTGCCTTAAGGGATGGGCTATTTGAAATGTCTTGTGGTGAGATCAAGTCAAATTAGGCTTCACGTAGTAAACAAAGTTGGGGTCACCATCATGAAAATGATTTCTTCTGTACTTATTAGATGGAATTCTATAAAGCCTTTATCCTTATTCACTAGTTAATTATTCTGAAGTACTGAAAAGGCAAATTAAATATTACATTTTCTCCCCTGTTTGTTATCAGTTTTTCAGTGTAATGATTCGGTGCCCAAGCCTCTTCTAATCATGACCAATGAATGTTTGAATATTATTACAAATTCATGCACTATTATATATTTACGTTCATTTTAGTTATTATTATTCTTGATGCACATTGTTCCCTCTCAAGTGATCAGTCCATTGTTTTAGATTTTACAGCATGGAGATTAAATGAGTAATTAAGCCCTTAAACATAAAATGATATTCACCTTTTATAGGCTTGTTTATTCTACTCTGAGTTCTAGGTTCCTCTGGACTTATTTTGATAAATTCATTCATTAATTATTGAATTTATTGGGGTGCCTTTGATTAATAACATTATGTAAGTTTCCTGGGTACAATTCTGTAATACATCATCTGTATATTGTATTGTGTGTTCACTGCCCCAAGTCAAGTTTCCTTTTGTCACCATTATCCCCTTTTACCTTCTTCTTCCTGCCCCTACCCTCCTTTCTCTTTCTCTCTGGTAATCCCCATGCTATTGACTGTCTATGAGGATGTTGTTGTTTGTTTTTTATGGTCAGTGATTAAAGAAGGTACTTACTCTCAGAGAAAGTCATTGTTGCCACTTTGTCATCACTGGGGACCCACTTGGTTATACTTGGTTCTTTGTTGTAGGTTATATTCATTCATTTATTCTTGTTGGTTAAACCTTTAAATACAAGGTACTGGGGATATGGTGGTGAATAAGATGGACAGGGCTGCTATTCTTTTGAAGCTTAAATTCTATGGGAGATTTAAACATTAAATAATAAATTACACAATAACATAATTATTCCAATAGAAGTAGTTACTGTGGAGGAACAATTTAGAGTGTCATGAGTGACTATGTCAGGGTGCTCTGACCTGCTGGGGAAGGGGGTTGGGAAGGCTTCCCTGAGGAAGTGATGTTGGAGCAGAAGTCTGAAGGATAAGTAAGGATTTAGGTGATGGGGGTATTTGAGCATAGAGCACAGTGAGTGAGAAGAAGCATGGTGACTTTGAAGACTGAAAGAAAGGCCACTGTGGCTAACCTATAAGATGACTAAAATAAGAACTAGTCCATTTGGGCTGATATAACAAAAATGCTAAAAAAAAGGGTGGTTTGTAAAGAACAGCTATCTATTTGGTATAGTGCTGGAGGCTGGGGATTTCAAGATCATGGCACTGGCAGATTTAGTGTCTGTGAGGACCTCCTTTTTAGATGGCATCCTCTTATGGTGGAAGTGATGAGCTAGCTCTCCGGGGTCTCTTTTAAAATCCCAACCATAATGGCTCTGTCTTTATGACCTAATTACCTTCCAATGGGCCCAGCTCCTAATATCATCACCTTGGAGTTAGGATTTCAACAAATGGAATTTGTGGAGACACAAACGTTCAAACCACAGCAAAGTCCAACTGATCAATTTTTTTAATGGAGTGTGCTTTTTGTGTTCTATCTGAACATCTTTGCTCAAACAAATTTTGTGAAGATTTTCTCTTGATTTCTTCTGGTAGTTTTATAGTTTTGTCCTTCACACTTAGGCCTATTATCCACTTTTAGTTAATTTTTATGGACAGTATGAGAGACAAGATTTGTTTTCCCATATGGATATTCAGTTGTTCTACCACTATTTGTTGAGTAGATTGTTTTCTCTTTTGGGTCTCTGCACCTTTGTAGAAACTCAAACTACGATTTCTGGACTCTGTATTTAATTCCATTTATCTATATGTTTATCTTTATGCCAAGACTTCACTTTGTTGATTGTAGTTTTATAGTAAGTCTTGAAATCAGATAAGTTCTCCAAGTATGTTCTTATTTTTAAAAATTATTTTAACTATTGTTGATTTTTTGCATTTCCATATAAATTTTAGAAGCATCTTGTCAACTTCCCCTAGGATCTTAACTGAGATTGTATTGAATCTCTAGATCAATTTGGGAATAATTGATATTGCAAAAATATTGATTTACTGATCAATGAACATGTGTTTCTTCATTTACTTATATTTTCTCAGCAATATTTATAGTTTGCAGTATATATGTTTTGTATGTTATTTTGTTAATTTATCACTAAGTAATGTTTTCAATGCTGTCATAAATGATATTTAAACATTTCTTTTTTAATGTTGATAAATTTACCCTTTTATTTTATTAGCTTTGTTGTAGATTCTTTAGGATTTTTTTGTGGATGATTATGTTGTCTGCAAGTAAACATAGGTTTTACTTCTTCCCTTCTAACCTGTGCTCGCTCTCTCTCTCTCTCTCTCTCTCTCTCTTCTGTCTCTCCCTCCTTTGCTTTCCCTGTTGTACTGGCTACATACACTATAGCGCAATGTTGAATAGGAGTGGTGAAACAGACATCTTCGCCTTGTATATACACTTGTAGAGGAAAAGCATTGAGCCTCTTAGCACTAGATATGATGTTAGATGTGTTTTTTCCAATAGACATCCTTTATTATGTTGAGGAGCTTTCTATTTAGTCATAATTTGCTGAGAGTTTATTAATTATTTATTTAATAACATTTTTATATCATGAATCGGTGTTAAATTTTTTTAATTTTTTATTAAGTTATTACATATGTGTCCTTATCCCCATGTTACCCCCTGTGCCCCCACTCATGCCCTAACCCCCCTGTTGTCTGTGTCCATTGGTTAGGCCTATATGCTTGCATATAAGTCCTTTGTTTAATCTCTCCCTCTTCCCCCCCCCCTCCCCTTCCTTCCCTCTGAGGCCTGACGGTCTGATCGATGCATCTCCATCTCTGGATCTGTCCTTGTTCATCAGGTTATGTTGTTCATTATATTCCACAAATGAGTGAGATCATGTGGTATTTATCTTTCTCTGACTGGC
>NW_006296405.1:2734768-2737280 GCF_000327345.1 Myotis davidii
GTTGTTTATAGGTGTTAAATTTTAAGAATGCTTTTTCTACATCAATTAAGATGATCATATGGTTTTCTATTCATCTGTTAATATGGCGAATTGATTGTATTCCTGGGATAAACCTTGTTGGTCATTCTTTGTTACTATTTTTATATATTTTTTGGATTTGATTTATTAATATTTTGTTAACGAATTTCTCACTGATATTTATAAAGACTATTAGTAGTTTTGGTTTTCTTGATGTCTTTGATTTGGTATCAAGATAATGCTGTCCTCGTAAAACAAGTACCTTCTCCCTCCATTTTCTTCGAAAGAATTTGTGTAGAATTGTTTTATTTATTTCTTAAATGCTTACAACAATTTACCAATGAAGCATCTAGGTCTAAGTAGAAGTGGTGAGATAGACATATTTGCCTGTACACACTCTAGGGGAAAAGCTTCCTTTATGGCAAAGTTTTAAATTACAACTTTAATTTCTTTAATATATGTTTTGCTATTCAAATTAAAAAATAATTTGTCTCCTCAATATTTATTTATTATTCATTTATAATTGTGGGGTCTGTAATGATGTTCTTAATTCATTGCTGCTATTGGTAATTGATATTTTATTTTTTTCTTCTTGATGAGTATTGCTAGAGTTTATAAATTTTATTGGGTTTTAAAAAGGAATAGTTTTTGATTTTATTGATTGTCTTTATTGTTTGGTTTCTATGTTTCTACCCAAAGATATGATTTCTGCTCATATCTTTGTTATTTATTTCCTTCTTCTTACTTTTCTATAGCAACATAAGGCCAACACTTAATTGATTTGAGGTAGTTATTTTTTTCTAATGTAAGCATTTAAAGCTATAAATTCCTCTTAGCACTGCTCTATCTGCACCCCCCAAATTATGATCTGTTGTGTTACTAATTTTATTTCATTCAATTTTTTTTCTAATTTTCAAAGATTTAGTCTTTGACCCATTGATTGTTTAAAGTGTGCATTTAAATATTGAATAATGTGAAGAATTTACCAGATATCTGCCCGTTATTAATTTCTAACTTAATATCATTGTGGTCAGATGACAGACTTGATATAGCATTAATTCTTTAAAACATTTTTAAACATATTTTATGGTCCAACATAGGGTCTATCTTCGTCAACACTTTATATCCACTTCAAAAGAATGTGTATTCTGCTGTTTTTGAGCAGAGCATTTTAATAATGTGAATTAAGTCAACTTGGTTGATAGTCTTGTTTAAATCTTCCATGTTAGAACTGATTTTCTATGTCTGGTTCCATTAATTCCTGGAATAGGAGTGGTAAAATCTCCAATTATAAGTATAGATTTATATGCTTCTCCTTTGAGGTTTGTCCGGTTTTGCCTCATGTATTTTTATATGCTATACTTGGTTTCAGACAAATGTAGGATTATGTTTTCTTATTATGTTTCTATCAGTATGAAATGTCTGTCTTTATTTCAGAAAGTATTCCTTGGTCTGAAGCCTCCTTTGTCTAGCTATAGTTATTTTAGCTTCCTTAAGATTAGTGTTTCTGTGGTATATATTTTTTATCTTTTTACTTTTCACCTCTCTGTATTTTTCTATTCAGGTGAATTTCTTTTTTCAGCTTTACTGAGGTATAATGGACGAACAAAATTGTAATAAATTTAAAGTGTACGATGTACTTAGAACTTAGCAACAGAATCCAGGGGAAGCCTCTGCAGGATCTGGGGCCCTTTCTCTGCATAGCTTCCTCTTCTCTGGTCCTTCAACAAAGTCCTGTTGCTTTAGCTTCTTTAAACTCTGTCTTCTTAATTCCGTGGGCTCACCTTTTTCTGCTTGAGATGACCCTTCCTACTCCACAGTCCAGAAGTTTCTTACATACAAAAAGGACATCATAAGGCTCAGCTCAGATATCACAGTCCTGAACTACCTATTGTTTAAAAATAGTTATTCCATATGTTTTGTCCAGGTTTCTAGTTGTTTATAGAGTGTCGGAGAAGTGCATCGAGTCCCATTTATTCTATCATTGCCCTAAGCATGAGTCTGTGTACAGACAGTCCTTGGGTTATGTTGTACGTCGTACATCGTGTCATGGTTATGTCACGGTTATGTCACCATCTCCCATCTACACTAATAAAAGACAAACATGCAAATTGACCGTGCCCTCGCTACATCTTAAGCCATGCCCACCAGTCAATCAGAGCGACTATATGCAAATTAACCCAACTAAGATGGGGGCCGGCAGCCATAGAGCTGGATCAAGCAGGAGGCTTGGTTGCCCAAGTGATGGAGGAAGCCAAACTTCCCGCCTGCCGTGGCTGGCTCTGAGCTCCACTCCAGGCAACAAAGTTTCAATTATAGAAGATAAATAAACCCCAGATACCTGCTTTCAGCTGGCCGTAGCCACGGAGCTGGAGCGAGCAGGAGGCTGGGGTTGCCCCTGGTGATGGAGGAAGCCAAGCTTCTCGCCCGCCCTGGCTGGCTCTGAGCTCCACTCAAGAGTACAAAGTTTCAATTACAGAAGGAAAGCAACCTG
>NW_006296405.1:2737388-2754258 GCF_000327345.1 Myotis davidii
GCTCAGCCACAAGCCAGGCTGATGGCTGCCAGTACAGCCTCTCCTGGCTCCTTAGCAGCACTAAGGATGTCTGACTGCAGCTTAGGTCTGCTCCCTTCTGGTAAGTAGACATCCCCCGAGGGCTGCCGGGCTGCCAGAGGGATGTCTGACTGCCAGCTTGAGTCTGATCCCCCAGGGAACAGGCCTAAGCCAGCAGGTGGATATCCTACGAGGGGCTCTAGACTACGAGAGGGCATAGGCTGGGCTGAGGGACCCCGCCTCCCCCCCCAACCCCCCAGTGCACAAATTTTTGTTCACCGGGCCTCTAGTTTATTTATATATATATATATAAATAGTTCTGTCATTTCAACGTATGTACATATGTGCTTTATGGTTTTTATTATTTACTATATTTACCACTAGTAAAGGTCAGGAATTTTTATCTTTCTTTTAAATGGTTTTTACTGTTTCACTTCATTACTGCTGTGTATGTGCTCCATGTGAGTGACGTAGGTGCTTATGTAGGTGGGTTCTGACTTAGGGTGAAAATCGCGTTACATGGCGTTGTAGGAACCGAGCTCTGATGCAACAGAGGACCTACTGTGTTTAGATTTGATCATATTGAATTTAAGGTAAGTTTGAAAATTCTAAATGGAGGTCCATTACCCTATTGGTGTAGATTTGCATTTTAGAGAAGAATTATGGGTTGAAGAGATAAATTTTGGAATTTTAGTAATATCGATGGTAATCAAAAGTTTGAGGCATGATTGGATGCTGTCACCTTGTGAGAATGAAAGTAGGTGAAGAAATTTGGGCTTGGGGCTACACTTTTAAATTTCAGGCAGAGAACAGTGAACCAGAGGAGATGACAAAGAAGGAACAGAGACAGGAAACAAAACAAAACAAAACAAAACCCAGAGATCACGATGCAGGAGCCAGGGAAAGAATTGTCAAGATTTTAATGATGTTGGTGAAGTGAAATGAGGACTGAAATTTGGCCGTTGGATTTGTTACTTGAAAAGTTTTGATGCCTTTGCCTGGAACAGTTTCAGGAGGACGTTGGGACAGGAGCCATATTTAATGCTGGGGAGAGAGTGGGAGGTAAGACATGGGAGAGGGTAGGTTTAGATGATTTTTAAAAAGTTTAGTTGTGAACTGGAAGCTTGAGAGCAGAAGCTGGATGAGAGCTTTAGAAATAGTCTCCTTTCTTTTCCTTTTAGAAGTATTTTCTTTTTTAAATAAGAGAGGCTTGTATACATAGAAATGCTGGCAGGAAGGACCCGGCTGAGAGTATGAGCGTAACGATTTGAGGGAGAGGTGAACACCTTTAGAGTCAAGAGGAGACAGGCTGCTGTGTGTATAAGTTGAGGCTTGATCTTAGAAAAACGATATATTTTCTTATAACAGAAGGAGAGGAGAGAGAATGGGTGCCCAGGAAGTCAGGTTTTTCAGTTTGGTGGTGGGAAATTGAGAGCTTTCTTTAACTGATGGTGTGTATTTCTTAGGGGGAATAAAAAGATGCTTCTTACAAAATGTTTGAAAAATACTTGACCATTGCTGCAAGAGGTAATCAAGATGTGAGTGACAGTTGACCCCAGAACTGGTCAGGGCAGTGGGGATCTCCTCAGCCCCACCCCTGTGCTTGGAAGGTACCTTCTCCCCACCATTTCCACAGAGGGAGCCACTTTCAAGGACACAGCCTTGAGGAAGCAGTGTGTTGTTGACACCATCTGGACAGTATACGTGACTCTATAACTTTTAAGACTGGTGGGTGTGTGTGGAAAACTACTCGTTTCACAACTGCTCAAGACAAGCCTCATTGTAAGTTCTCTTGTGTTTTAAAACTGCCACCTTCCGATCTGGAGTGGTCTGCCTCTTTTTTTGATTCCTCCACGCCCTTTGTGGGTGGGGGATAGTTTCAGATTATACCCGGAAAACTCCCCAGGAGGTTGAGAACTAACACTATGTTGACATAGATCTGAAGAATTTTTAAAGAGAATTTGGTAAAGTTTAATCAGAAACTATGGACAGAATAGAGCAGTGAAGTTCCTGTAAGCCTAGACATGATTGATTCTAACACCTGGCTGAGGATTAGTCATGAAAGGACTCAGGGACCCAGGAGACTAGTAGGGGTGGGATGAGACCTCCCTGAACAACCTCTACCCCAGTCCAGAAAGATGGCTGGAGTTGATTAGCAAGAGTGGAAAGCTGGAGAGAAATCAGTAGTGTCTTGCCTGTTCTGTGCCCTGCTAAAGACTTTACTTCTCTCTTCTCTTTCCTGGTTTCTTTTCCTGTTTCTGATGTTCAATCCTCGAGCTCCAATCCTGTCTCTACTCATCTTCTTCTCAATCTTTAGCCTTATTTCTTTCCCTGGTTTCTCACCCAGTATTTAACCTTCTTCTCACTCTTCTGGGCCCCTCTCCTGACAATGGTTTCTTCATTACTTGTTGAAAATCGCGCCATACCTGCCCCCTTGCCCCCCATTTTTTAGCATTTTCAGTTCCTCCTATTATGTGTTTGTTCTCCTGCTTTTTAAAAAAGCCTCCTTGAATCCCCATGTTGTCCCATTCTCTATTTGTCTACTAAAGAAAAAAACCTACATTTTCAGTATTATTCATTCCAGCTTACGGTAGATTCTATTAAATGCTATCTTGAGCTTTAAACGGTCTCAAATTTTATTTCTTAGAGTTAAAAAAAGTAAAGGGTATCTAGAGGGATGTCTCATCAAGTGGAAGTTTGGGATAGTATTTTTTGTTAAAGACAGGAGTGTCTGAAAGGGTTTTGCTTTGTTTTGTTTTTTTTTTGCTGCTTTGTTTTTAAAGAGGGCCCAATGATATTTGCATAGTCTCTGGAAAACCATTATGCAAACATTTACATATTTAGACTATTTAGAAAATTAGAGAGGATTGGAAAGACAATAAATGTCTTCATATATCTAAGTTATGGTCTATGAAAGAAGAGTTAGCTCTTCATAAAAAAAAGTAAAGTATATTTTCATTTAAGCACCAAAAATGTGGGAAGCATTTGAGGAGCAGTTTTACCAGGTAGTCTGCAGATATTATAAGTCAGACATTCTGAGTTGTTTTACTGTCACTAGGAGGCAGTTATTCAATAACACATATGGTCATGTATTGTATACAAAGTACTTTCCTGGCTTTTCCTATAAAAGAACAGTGTATCCCAGAGTCAGCTCTCAAGCCCACCCTCTGATAGGGAGTAGGTGTAAGGAATGAATTTGATCTTCAAAATTCGAGTGCAAGAAAATTTTTTCTTCTATATTAGATAACTCTGGCACTGAGCCACATTGACTAAGGCAGTGATGGCGAACCTATGACACACGTGTCAGAGGTGACACACGAACTCATTTTTTTTGGTTGATTTTTCTTTGTTAAATGTCATTTAAATATATAAAATAAATATCAAAAATACAGGTCTTTGTTTTACTATGGTTGCAAAGATCAAAAAATTTCTATATGTGACACGGCACCAGAGTTAAGTCAGGGTTTTTCAAAATGCTGACACGTCAAGCTCAAAAGGTTCGCCATCACTGGACTAGAGTGTCAAGAAAGTCAGTCATTGTTTCCAATGCTACAGAGATGTGCTCTGTAGAGATGCTCACTATAGCCCCCAAGGGCTATTAAAGGAGGTGACACTCTCCAATCCTTCAAAGGCAAGTGTAGGAAGAGGCTTATTTGATGAGGTTTCTGGATTCCTAGGCACTGGAAGGGAGCAAAGTGAGGAGCTCCACCATCCCCAGTCCCTGATGGATCACCGTTCTCTCTCCATTTCCATTTATAAATCCTCCTCCTCAAACCTTGGGTGATCTTCCTTCTGTAGATAATCCAGCTGTAGAGTGTCTGCAGGCTTCGGCTTCGCAATATGAGGACTGTTCATTCTCTGGGGCACACAAGCTTGATTGCTCTTGTGGAGGGTACACACACACACAAACGCACACACATACACACACGGGAGAAAGAAGAAAAAAGGTTGCCTACAGCAGTAAGAATCAGATAAAAATGAATATTTCACTAAATTATCTTGCATATGAATACTGTAGGAAATACATTAATGACAAGGTATATTGCATCTTATATTGATACTCAGTCATGCGGCCTTTGTCAAATTTTTATTTTCCAGAGAGTCATATATCATTTCCAAATAAGTAAGAAACATATTAAAAAACCTCTTACTGACTCAACACAGTATGTGATATATTCACTAGTCATTTGCCATGACACTAAAAATAAACTTCATGTCAGCATTGGATGCCAAGAATTGAAACATAATACACTTAAAGTATGATTATAATTTGTGAGTCGTGGAATATTTTTGAAAAGAAATTTCCAGCTATCAGGAGATGCTGTTCACCTTAGGGGAAGCGAACATCATGTTCAAGGCACCAACTTCATCAGAAAGTGAACTTGAAACTTTTATATCTCATGAGGACCACATCTAGACCGACCAAAAGAATCCTTGCAATGAATGCACTTAAAGCCTTTGTGCATGATTTGGAAACTTTTCAACAGAAAATACAGGGCTCCTGAGTATGCATTCCATGCTTTAAAGACTAGCGCAGTGCTTCTCCCACTTTACTGTGCCCATGAATCACCTGGAGAACTTGTTAAAATGCAGATTCTCGTTCAGTTCATCTGGGCTGAGGTCCTGCAGTTCTAAGAGGCTCCCAGGTGATGCTGATGCTATGGGTTTGCTGGCAACATTGAGCTGCAAGGTTGTAAAGGAAACTTCCTTCCTACAGAGACTGTAGTCAATGCTGGTAAACTGATCTTTTGCAATATGAACCTATCTTTCATGCCAAAACACATGGGTAATTATTTTCCTCTCAAGGAAACCTGGACCCAAATTTAATTTTTCGAAAGTCTTCATTTATTGTGGCTCACCTGGCCAAGGAAAGATGAAGAAAGATGAGGACCAGAGAAGGCAGCCTGAAGTCATACAGCAGTGTATCACATAGGAGGAAAGGAAAGCACATTTTTTAATGCTTTAGTGCTGACATGCTTGGGGGAAAAATTGAACCACAGTTGTGATTGCACAGCAAGGAAATCAGCAGAAGAGAAAATTTAGATGCTAGGTGATAGTTTGAAGTCAGCAGTGATGGGACTGAGTGGGCGGGAGAGTTAATATTTTAAGTGGCTTATTTAGCAAATGATGCTAAGAATGTGCCCCAGCATCATTTTGTTTTTTTCTAATATAACAAATGGTAACTGATTATATTTTTGTACCCAAGTAAAAAGACCCACCAAAACCTCTTTATAGAAAAATTTGACTGTTCTAAGCAAATCATTGCAAACTTTTTCCTACCTTAAAAAAATACTTAGAGATAGATTTTATTTTGAAATCCCAAGCTGCTGAAAAACTTTCTTCAGAAGGTATCAAAGAAGTATCTTTATTCCAGAATGCAGTAGAATCCTGGCAGTGGTAGTTAGAAATAATAAAATCAGCGAATGACATGCTCCTTGTCCCTCTGGGATGCTGGGTCACTGGGCAGGGTTTTTAGAGGTGGACAGATCCACTTATTTCTCTCTCCTCCTCCTGAGAGGTGCCGGAAATGTATATTATCTCATAAAAAGGGGGCCACATTATTCTTCTCCTGAGTTAATTCTAACCTGCTTCTCATGTCTTTTGAAATCATATCTGAAGAAGCCTTCACAGCCTGAGTAAAAATGGAGAGCTTCCTACTACTTTTCAATCACTTTTTACTTTCCTAAGGAAACAACTAGCTTATAAGTAATATAAAGTCTACATTTATTTTTTGCTGGGTTCTTGCCTTAAAAGTTGTTTCTCTCCTATAGGCTTAGTTCCTGCTGGATTCATTCATTTTCTCATCCCCCACCTGTCCATTTTTTTGTTCATGTTTCCTGACCCTTACGAACCTCAGGACCTATGAGAACACCATGCAATTTCCAATGAGAACCCACATTATGCATATACCACTTGAAAATGCTGTGGGTAAAAAGCGCACAGGGAATGGTGGTCTTTGCTTTAATATTATTCTGAGCTGCGGCAAGTATTTAAAAGGAAGGACCTGTCAGTCAGTCACCCCTCCTCCTCACGTCTGCACATTGGGCCGTTTACTCATCTGAAGGAAGTCTGAAGTGAGAGGCAATGTGTGGCTGGTGTGGGGTGTTCATTCCCTTTTCTCCATTTTTCATGTGTTGGCTTAATGTTGCTTCTCCAGGGAAGCCTCCCTAGCCCCGCCCCTCCCCACTCCCCCAGATCAGATGAGTTACCCAGTTACAGTTAGCCCACACAGCTCTTTCCCAGCAGTCATTACAACTGCTGTTACATGTTTATTTGGGTGATTGCGTACTGAATGCCTGTCTTTTCCATCTGACCATATGGATGGTGGGGGTGGGAGGACCATGTGTTTACTGCCCTATCCTCAGCGCCTGTCATGGTGTCTGGCACATAGTGGGAGCTAATGTGTTGAATGAATAAATCGAAAAGTAACCATTAAAAAGGCATTACATTCAGTTTAACGTCCAATCAGAAAAAGTGCGTGTATTGAATTAACCTTTTTAATTTGGTTGTAAGATTGCATAGGTACTGGTTATCATTTTCTAGAAATCACAGAGTTCTGAAATGCAAGGAAAGTACAAATAATAGTGTTCACTTTTTTTTAAATAAGGAAAAATTGAGGATCAGGAGAAGCCATAAACTAAAGGAATTATAGAATTAGTTGAAATATTGAAGTCTTTTCCTTACAAACTAAAGATTTTAAACCCAAGTTGCTATTAGAACTTTTTTTTTTTGCTATTAGAACTTTTTAAAAAAATATATATTGATTTTTTTACAGAGAGGAAGGGAGAGGGATAGAGAGCTAGAAACATCTATGAGAGAGAAACATTGATCAGCTGCCTTCTGCACACTTCCTACTGGGTATGTGCCCGCAACCAAGGTACATGCCCTTGACTGGAATCGAACCTGGGACCCTTGAGTCCACAGGCTGACGCTCTATCCACTGAGCCAAACCAATTAGGACTGCTATTAGAACTTTTGAATAAATATATGCCGGGTAGTTAAGCTTAAAAATTCCCCCACTACTAGCAACCTGATCAATTATAACAACACTTTCCCTTAGGAGCTGCTGTGCTTTCTCATTGTAAAATCTAATTAGGAGATGTAAATAAAAAAGATTTATTAATCTTATTGGGTATAATTATGTTTGTTTACATGTAAATTCTTTCATGTTCACAGATTACTATTACTTGCCTTTCATTTTAAATAAACAGGTTAAAAGTCAAATATCATTACCAGTTTGATTAAAATCATTACACTCTTAAAAGAGAAAGGATATTATTTTATTTTCCAAAGAAATTCTAGTCAGTTGACCTAGTTTTAGGGGAAATTCCCATAACCAAACCAAAATGTCTTAGTGTAGATATTCTGCCAAAAGTATTGAGATCAAGTTATAAAAAAGCAACATAATGTAGGAAACTGGAGATCTGTGCAGCCATTCATCGATGTATTTAAAGTGTCTCATGGTCAATCATAAATGAGATGCTGGACAGATAGTGTCTGCCTGCCCTCACATCTATCTTCTCTTTTTTGCCTTCTGTTTGTGGCCCTGGGGGGCAACTATCCAGACAACAGGTTCCCTTGCCCCTTGGTCTCCAGTGGGTTTGGTCATAGGGAGAGCCAGAAGGAGGTCAGGGAGGGAGGAGAAGTCAGGATATAGGTTTTCTTTGATTCCTCCCTGTGGGGTTTGCTCTGTCCCTCCAGGGTGGTCACTTAAGAGAAAGATGACTTCTGTTCAAGACTCCTTTTCCCATCTCCTTAGCATCCCTCTTACTTTTACTGGATTATGGCTTTCTGCTGCCATTCCCTGTACTGTAATACTGCCACAGTTTGAAAATAGTCCCTTTCTGAGCCCTCCTTGAGTCATCCTAATTTGAGTGTAACATTTCCCTGACTCATACAATACCCTTGAAAAAGTTGTGAGAAATATATCCTTTTATAATTCAGTAGAATATCTAAATGGACTATCTGAAACCAAGAAATGACTTCATAAATATGACATATTTATATACTGTACTTTCAGGCATACATATGTACAAAGACGCACTCTTTAAGTTTTAAAATGTGCCTTCTACGACTTGATTTTCTTCATCTTTGATGCAGAAATTTCAGATTCACCATCAGTAGCAAGCCATCTTTGATTTATTTACCTAGTGATGAGAATGAATTAACCTTGATTCTCCTCTCTCCGGTTGGCTTTGTTACTGGCTGTGCATTTGTTAGGAGGAAGGTTCTAGTGAGGGGTACAGTCTGCATAATGGAATTAAACTTGTGACCTTAAACCTTCTAGCATCATGCTACATCAGCTACAGCATAACCAAGCATAGGCCCATTTAGTGTGGGAATGGAGAGTTAGCTTATTCTGGATGAGCTGGTGTTGGGAAGAAGGATAACAACAAAGCACATGGCTCAGTGGCTGAGCATTGACCTATGAACCAGGAGGTCACGGTTTGATTCCGGTTGGGGCACATGCCCAGTTTGTGGGCTTGATCCCCAGTGTGGGGCATGCAAGGGGCAGTGTATGAATGATTCTCTCTCATCATTGATGTTTCTTTCTCTCCCTCTCCATCTTCCTCTCTGAAATAAAAATAATATATTAAAAAATACAGTAAAGGAAATCCCTGTGTCTTTCTCCATGGCCTGCATGATTTCAATAAGCTTGCTCACCCTCCCTCCCTCCCTCCCACCCTCCCTCCTTCCCTCCTTCCCTCTCTCTCTTTGCTAAGTTCCACCATACATCAAAATACAAAAATCTGTGTTCTTCCCTGAATCAACTGTGGGAATTCAACTGAGAAGATGAGAGGAGAGGACAGGGACTGAATGTCACATTTGGAGCAGACAGGGAGCCTACTACCTGTCCATTGTGCAGTTGGGATTGCTTTGATCAGGTCTTGGTTCTGGAGGCAGGAGGTCCGACTCCTTATCCTTATCTAGTTTCTGATTATAACTCATGTTTTTCCACAAGCAACTAGTAGTTTTAATACCAGAGAGCAGTCAAGTCTGCAAGGACAAAGTTAGTGGCTGTAATCATTCTATCTGGATGTAGCTCTAGTTGACAGCAACAACAAATCCATCCCAGGGCCAGGCGGCAGGAAGCTATGGTAGTGATGGCTGCTGTTGCCAAGGCCAAGGGCACTGAAGGAGTGCTCAGGCAAGCGCTACCCCCTGGGGAAAGAGCACAGCTTCCAGCTGATCTTTCGCTGGAGAAAACCAATGGTGTTATTGAGTAGCATGCCCACCCCACCCTGCCACCCTCCACCAGTAAGTTTTACAATCAATGGACAAGGTTGTTGGCAAAGATAAATGAAGCACAAAAACCTTTTGGCAGGATTGATGTGTGTCACTCAGGTCTAAATTGTCTTCTGTCTGCAAACCTGTCTTCGGATGTGTGCAAGTTTCTTACAGGAAGTCTTACATTTACTCTGATTCTGAGGGGCTTCCTCTGAGATGTGCTTTAGGTGGTGCATTGATCATCAGGGGTGTCTTGACTTCTTAAAGATCTTTGGCAAACCATCAACTGGGGGAAATGGATGCAAGATTGGTGCCATTTAGAGCAAACACAGAAAGTTTCAAACGTATCACAATGTTTTAATGCAAAACAGGAGGAAGCCTTAGAAAGGCAGTTGGAGTGGAACGGGACCTTCTTGGACACTGATTGAGTACTTATGGTGTCTTAAAGTACCCCCGCCTCCTCACATCTCAGTTACACTCCGTCTCATCCTCCCTGTCGAGTACAGTCACACTCTGGCAGCAAAAGAGAGAAACAGCCTGTGTGAGGGAGAGAGAACTTGCGGCCCTGTCTAGAATGTCCATTGCACAGATAAAGATGAAAGAACCTGTAACTTTGGTCTCCAGAGACAGACGGAAGGCCATGAGCTGTCAAAGTGTTTGGCAAGATCGTTATGAAGTTCTCCTGGCCATGCTCAGCATTTCAAAGAGCTCCATGGCAGCCGTGTGCTTCCCTGCGCTGTGTCTGCATGGATGTCACTGAATGTCCCTTACTTGGCCTGGAATTCTGTCACCTCAGCTTGGCAACAACAGCTATCTCATGCTGGTCAGAAGCTTTAGCAAATGGATAGCTTTTTTAATAATGCAGAAATGAGAAATGTGTGACTTTTTGCTTAAATCGTTTTATAGAAAAATCTTTCCAAATTGCAACGCATGGAGGAAAATAATAAAAGGGGTCCTTGATTGATGGGCGGACCAGTTTTTTTCAATGAATATTTATTGAATCCCTACTATGTGTTATAAGCCCATGTTACATTTGTAAACAACACAAAGAAGTTCCCTGTAGGATCTCCATTTTAGTAGGGGAAACGTGAGACACAGATTAACACAGGTTGAGATGAATATAATGAAGGAAATAAGTAGGGTGATGAGTTACTAATGTGGATGGGGAGACCGTGTTAGGTGGGGTAGTCAGGGAAGACCTGTTTGAAGAGTAGACATTTGAGGTGAGGATGAAGGATGAGAAGCCTGGAAGGATTTGGGAAAAACATGCACCAATAGGCATGAGGTGTGGAGAAGAAAAGGGGAGTGGCCGGATCAGGGAACTGGAAGGAAGCCAGGTGGCTGGACCAGGTGAGTGAGGGGAAAGGCAGCCAGATGCCAAATCACAAGGGTCCTGTGGCAAGAGGTGTGGGCTGTATTTTAAAAGCAAATTTCTCTACGTTAAGAGCAATGGAGAAATGAGTGAAGTGCTTTGAGCAAGATTTTGATAGGAACTGACTTTTCTTTAATAAGATCAGTTCAGTTACTGGTGTAGAATGGATCTGAGAGGAGCAAGACTGGAAACAGGAAGAACGATTAGGTGGTTGTAGAAATTCAGATATCACAGTGCCTTTAACTGCAGTGCAGCGTTTTGCTCTGCCATCCCTGGGGCATGGCCTGAGATGGCTAATGGAACTGTAGACATATCCTAGTTCTTGACAGCGGGGAAGAGGGAGGGACTTGAGAAAGGCATGTCCTTTCCTTTAAGGACACTTTTCAGAAGTTATACTCACCACCATGTTAATGACCATAGCTGCAAAGAGGGCTGGGAAATGTAGTCTCCTCCTGCGTGGCCAAGCCCTAGATAAAAATCTAGGTTCTATCTAGAAGAAGTAGAGAGCTCTAGAGGACAATAACTTCTATTAAAAATATATTTTATTGGAAAGTATATACATTTATATACACACAGTATATATATATATATTCTTGGTAGAAACCTATATTTGTGTATACACACACACACACACACAAACACACACACAAATATATAAAAATAGTCAAGTGGCTATAAATGAGTTTCTTTCGTTTGAAATGGAACTTCTGCTTCCTTGAGCTCCAAGTCAGACTTTTGGACTTTCTCAGAGTTTTAAGTCCAAGATTCACAGAATAACTAACTAAATGTGGATCAAGGTATTTGTTTTACTAGCAGCTGAGCAAACACCAAATAACTCCCCGACATGCAGCTGTCCGTTAAAGACTGTAGTGGAAAGAATTCAGTGTGGACTTAAGGTAAAAAGGGTGCTTCCTACTCCCACACCACTACTCAACTGCGGGGCCCACTCTGCCTGCATGGAAAACTTGAAGTCCATTCATTCACCCCGTGACCAGGGCTTCAGGCCTCTCACACACCTGGTTGTCAGTGGAATATGGAGAGGAGGGGTGGGATACCTCCCTAACACGGAGGCCCTGCCTGGTCTTTCCCTGTAGAGAAAAGAAGCCTGGGGGGTGTGGTCAGCGCTCTTGCCCAATAAATATAGAGCTCTGATCTCCCCGAAGTAAAAGGTGGAGATCTAGGTAGAAAATACGCATTCTGGAACTGCCCAAGAAGGCTGAGGAATCCCCTCTTCTGTGGGCTGAAGTGAAAATGTAGTAAGAGATGGAGTTTTTCATAACTAAGATAATCAGAAAAGTAGAAGCTAAAGCAAAATTTTAAGGAGGGTATGGTGATGAGTATCTTGAGTTGGGCAATTTATTGCCTCAAAAATGCTTTATTTGGGTTATGGAAATATGGCTTTATTTTAAGCACACATCATATTATGAAACCTCAGCACAAGGAAGATAAGAAATTAAAAAAAAGAAAAAGCAGCCCTGGCCAGTGTGGCTCAGTTGGTTGAGCATCAGCCTGCGATCTAAGGGTCTCGGGTTCAATTCTAGTCGGTGGCAGGGAGCTCAGTTGCAGGTTCGATCCCCAGCCCCGGTTGGGGCACCTGGGTGGGGGGGGAGGGAAACTCTTCCACTCACATCCATGTTGATGTTTCCATCTCTCCCTTCCCCTCTCTCTAAAAAATCAATAAAAATATCATTTAAAGAGAAAAAGAGCAAAATGTCAGATGTTTTCACGTAATGTAAGTGGATGCCTTAATGCACTGAAAGAGAAAAGAAAGGAAAATCATCATGTAAGGACAGTGGCAGAGAAGGCTGGGTGGGACAGTGGATGGAGAAGGGCTAAGAGGTTAGGGCTAGTTTGAGGGTAGGGAAGGATGGCAACGATGTCCCTTCTACAGAAACCTGGAAGAGAGGGCATATTGCTTCTGATACACTCAAGGGGTAATTCAAGGAATCTTAACAAAAGAACTATTTATAAGGTGTGGGCACAATGCAAGGAACCAGCACAGGGTGAGGAAGCACTCAGGCACTAGCAGCAGTGTCAGGACCTGAAGGGACAGGGTAGAGAGTAGTCCCTGGAACCTGGCAAGAGCTTTTTTTTTAATATATATTTTTATTGATTTCAGAGAGGAAGGGAGACGGGGAAAGAGATACAGACATCACAGATGAGAGAGAATCATTGATCAGCTGCCTCCTGCATACCCCCTACTGGGGATGTGTCCGCAACCAAGGTACATGCCCTTGACCAGAATTGAACCTGAGACCCTTCAGTCCACAGGCCAACGCTCTATCCACTGAGCCAAACCGGTTAGGGCCCTCGCAAGAGCTTTAGCTGCTGATGAGGGTTCAGGTAGAGAAACACTGGGTTAGTGGGGAAGGAGATGGGGAAATCAATGCTCTGACTCCTATCTCCTCCTCCTCTCCAGCCTCTCATTGTCTCCCACTGGCTGGACTCACCGAAAACCTGAGGCAAGGGACCTGGGTGCTACAGTCATAGAGTGCCTCCTAGGACACCCAGCAGGGCAGAAAAGGATTGAGAGGGACACAGAATACAGCCTGCACAGTGTTTTGGTGGAAGGCAGGGGAGGAGGTTGTGGGAAAGAGGCTGTACCAAAATTCCTGCCACACTTTAATTAATTAATTGCCTCCAAACAGTCACTGAGCATGTCCTCTGCCAGGTGCTGGGGATACCAAGGCAACTGACAGAGACTTTGCTCCTGGGAGGCTCATAAGCCATTGTGGTTCCTAATGTCACATGATGGAGGCTATGGGAGCCAGGGTGTCTGAGGGAGCTAGTGAAAGCTTCCCAGGGAGGTAGACATTGCTTTGTGCAGAAGATCTCCAAGCAAGGGAGAGAAGACAGTCAACACAGGGACTCGCAGGGGCTGGGTGCTGTCAGGGTGTGGCAGGGAAGACGTGAGGTTGGAATGAGGATGGGACAGAGTCTGATATCTGGACTCCATGAACCAGGTTGGAGTTTGGCTATTATCCTTCGAGTGGGCAAGTGGGAGTTAACAGAGTTTTATGTAGGATGTTACTTCTTCCAAAGGATGGGAGCGCTGATGCAGAATGCTTCTCCTAACACCTCCTTTTCTTTTCCCAATCATTTCCCTCTCTACTTCTATTCCCCACCCACCACCCTTTTAGTGTTGTTATTTCTGGGAGAGGAAAGCTCCAGGGCGAAGGGATTAATTAGGATGGATTTAATGTAAAAAAAATTTAATGTAGGGAACAGAAAAAGA
Source organism: Myotis davidii (assembly GCF_000327345.1). Classification (NCBI taxonomy): domain Eukaryota; kingdom Metazoa; phylum Chordata; class Mammalia; order Chiroptera; family Vespertilionidae; genus Myotis; species Myotis davidii. The sequence goes on from NW_006296405.1 coordinate 2,751,242, forward strand.
AACATTCTAGGTTTATAAAAAAATTCCACTTGGGTTGCCAGTAGGGCGTTAATTCGAGGGAGGTGGACATATTGGGGATGCTGGCACAGAGACTAAAGTGCATAAAGAGTCAATGCTTTGTGGTCAGCCACAATAAAATAAGAATGAGGTATGATTTCATGACAACTTGAAAAGTTGTCTTAAAATACTATCCACATACCCTGATGTCTATTATTGTAGATGGCAACACAGCAAATGTTGAACAAGTGGAAACACAGACACATACTCTCACACCACTTTTCCCACAAGATGATAGGCAAAGAGAAAACTCTTCAAGAGTTTGGGGAGAAAGTCCTTTATCCAATTAGTCAAACAACTATCTTCTATCTGCACTTTTATTTTATACCCCCTTTACACCTGTTTAATTAATCCTAAACACGATGCTGACTGCTAATTAAACAGCCCTGAAAGTGACTGACTGAAGGTAGTAATTTGAGATAATTAGTTTTGGGTTCAAACACTCAATTTTCACACATTGTGCTCCTTTTTAGAAGGGGGTGGCTCATTATTATAGGCAGCGTGGGGGCTGTGTAAGGCATTTTACTAATGGACTCTGAGTAGCTCCTTGGCTACTGGACTCTGACTAATCCTCTGTGAAAGGTAATTCAAGGAAGGTTAACAAAAGAACGATTCTTAAGGTGTGGGCACAGCGAAAGGAACCACGCCAGGGTGAGGAAGCACTCAGGTACCAGCAGCAGTGGCAGGACCTGAAGGCACAGGGTAGAGAGTGGTCCCCGGAACCTGGCAAGAGCTTTAGCTGTGGATGAGGGTTTAGGTAGAGAAACACCAGGTTGGTGGGGAAGGAGATGGGGAAATCAGTGCTCTGACTCCTGTGGGACTCACTGAAAGCCTGAGGCAAGGGACCCAGGTGCTACAGTCCTAGAGCACTCCTAGGACATGCAGCAAGCAGGGCAGAAAAGGCATGGCAAGGAAAGATGCCATATCATTTGCTATAGAATGCTCCCCTATGCACTCGTGCACACACACACACACACACACACATGCCACATTCATCTTCACAGAATTCCTCCCAAAGTGAAGGTCAAGCTGCTGAATACGTTTCATTGGAACACAGAAGTGCACATGCTCTTTATCTTTGGGAAAGTTTTACCTCGTGAGGGGTAGCTCTCACTGAGTCATCTATTGTCTACTTCCAAGGTCCTCTAGAAGCAAGCAAAAAAAGGCGAAAAAGGCCAAGATTTGGTGTGTGGTTAGACATGTGGAGGTGTGTCCTTGCTGAGTAGTCATGTATTACAAAGGCACAAAGACTAATCAAGGGAATAGCCTGCGGAGAGGTGGCCAATGTATCTGGCAGAGAAAGCAAAGGAGGCAGGTCAGACTGGTTTTTTTGTGGACCCACAGTGTTAACAACAAGTTAACTTGGTCCCACTAGGACATTAGGACCAGGAAGATTGGGGTTACATAGGCTAACTCATTGTTATAGTCAATATAGAGAGATACAGGCTGTACAGGAGCTGGATGGACCCTGCAGCACCCTGGAGCGCTCCAAGCACATTCTTTTACTTCTGCTTCCTTTGTAACTCGGGCTTTTTTTTTTAATCTTGAGAAGTTCAGTGTCACTTCACTGGCCACCATTATGGAGCAGGACTCGCTACATCAAAGGAACCCAGATGTTGAGAGCTTTACACAGATGTGAAGAGAAGAATCAAAACCTTATATGGATTGGGAATCATTGGCCGGGGGTGGTGGATGAGGGTTGGATCCCAGAGTGTGCAGGCCTGTATGGGAAAATGGAACTGCAGGCTCTCTGACATCAGGGCACTGATATTGGCTGCGGGATCTGGTGGAGAGCAAAGTTAATTGTTTTATGTATGAGCCAAACTTGCATCTTCAGTTAAGCACCCTGAGTTAGGGCACCTTGTAGTCATTTTGGCCTCTGAACTTTCATACCTCAGCATGGTGGCAGAGCGGTGATGAGATACACAGTTGCACAGCTCACCCTCCCAAATTTCCTCTCTCCTTTTACTTTTTATAGTTTTCTTGGGTGAGCACACACTTTACTGCCTCCACTGTGTTCCCACCTATCTTCACCTTCAGTCCCAAAGACACTCTTAAACTCCAGATCCCCCAATATTATTGCCCACTATTTAGAGGTTTTCATTCATCTTACAAGAATCTCAGAAGAGGCAAATCAAAAGTTAAACTTATTTTGTTTGTCTGACAAAAATCCTTTTTTAAAAATATCTATCTTGGTAAACAGAAAATATCAGGGATCTTAGTGGCCAAAGTCATACAACTGAGAGTCATTCCACATTTATCCTCCTCACCTGCACCTTTCCTTGCCTTTCAGATACATATAGGTTCTACACCTTTCCTTCCCCCCCTTCATCACCCAGCTTCTATCCAGCTTTGCAGTTTTATTTCAACAGTCCTGCCCTCGTGCCCTACTTTCCTGCCATCTGAAAAGCTGCAGTCCCTGGGTCTGCCATGCCTTAGCCCACTCTGTGCCTTTGGAGATGCTGTTCCCGTGGCTGTGATGTCCTGTCCCGCCTTGTTGGCCAGATTCCCTTCATCTCCTGTACCCCGTCCGAACTTCATGTGCTTCCTTGTACTTCTTTAGCAACATGTTTTCTTCTGTGAGACTGAGAGTCCTCACTTGGATATATGAATGGATGTTACATTTTAAAAGTTTTTTTAGGGGGAGATTTGTGGCATGTAGTTATTTGTTACTCGGTTTGAATATAGTGAGGAGAAATGACCTAGGATTTCTAGTTTTGAAAATCTTCTAGCAGTTCACCCCCTTTATATTAGGAAGTCTGTTTTCTTTTTTTTTTAATTTTATTTTTTATTACAAAGGGTATTACATATGTGTCCATTTCCCCCCACCCCCACCACGCCCTAGACAGTCCCCTAGCCTCCCCTATACCCCAGTGTCTTATGTCCATTGGTTATGCTTATATGCATGCATACAAGTCCTTTGGTTGATCTCTTACCCCCCTACCTCCCGCCCCCGAAAC
>NW_006296405.1:2754591-2775558 GCF_000327345.1 Myotis davidii
TTCCCACCAGCAGTGCACAAGTGTTCCTTTTTCTCCACAAGGAAGTCTGTTTTCTTAAAGAAATTATTGTATGGGTTTCTGTTTTGTAATGTTTTTTTGGGAAGTTGGAAAATTCTTTTTTTAAAAGATACATGGTTGGCTATTCCCAAAACTTTTTGTGGTACTCAATCATTATATTAATAATCAGTGAATAGACTTGAAAGCTATTTATTTAAAACTAGTGGCCTGGTGCATGAAATTCATGCGGGGGGGGGGGCGGTTCCCTCAGCCCAGCCTGCCCCCTCTCGCAATCGGGGACTGCTGGCTCCTAACCATTCATCTGCCTGCCTGCCTGATTGTCCCTAACCCCTCTACTTGCCTGCCTGATTGCCCCTAACTGCCTCTGCCTGCCTGCCTGATCACCCTAACTGCCCTCTCCTGCCAGCCTGATCTTGCCCCCAACTGCCCTCCCCTGCAGGCCTGATCTCACCCCCAATGGTCCTCCTCTGCCAACCTGATCTTGCTCCCAACTGCTATCCCCTGCCAGCCTGCTCACCCTCAACTGCCCTCCCCCGCTGGCCTGATATCACCCCCAGCTGCCCTTCCTTGCCAGCCTGATCACCCTTAACTGTCTCTGCCTGCCTGATCACCCCTAATTGCCCTCCCCTGCTGGCCTGATTGCACCCCAACTGCCCTGCCTGCTGGCCTGATTTCACCCCCAACTGCCCTCCTCTGCTGGCCAATTTGGTTCTGATTGGTTGGTTTCTATGCCAGTCAGTTTCAAAAGCTCCGTCTCCTAGGCAGCCATTGGCTGCTCACAGTTGACCCAGATTTGGTTCTGATTGGTTGGTTTCTATGCCAGTCAGCGTCTCTGGGCCTATCAATGGGGCCTGATCAGAAAGGCAGCCCCAGTGGAGGCCTGGAGAGAAATGGAGGCTTGGCTGCTGGCCCAGCCTGGAGAGAAAGAGAGAGGCAAGTGCTAATCAACAGCTGCCACACAGGCTACAGATAAGACCCTGCTTCGCTCTTCAGGCCTCTCTCTGGGCCTCATTTGCAGCCCCCTCAGCAGTTAGTGCTGGGTCGGCACGGCAACCCAGTGCTGACTGCAGGACTGACTTCTGGTTGGTTGAGCCTCCGGTAGTGATGGACTCAGGGTTTTTATATATTAGGATAATTTACCAAAAATATAATCTTAAAACTGAAATACTAAGTGTACAAAAAATCTCATATTAAAGTCTCTGTTCGTCATTGTGTAGCCTTTCTGTTCTAAAGCTAAAACAATGTCAGAGGTTGCTCTTTCTGATGCATGTCTACACCTTCACCGCTGCCTCATTTCTGCACAGATCTTATCACAGACAGAACAAAAAAGCAACAACAACAACAATAAACAAGCATAAATATTTTGCCTTGCTTTCAGAAACAGTGGAATCTGAAGCAAAACTACATTTTTTTCTTGTTATTTAGAAATGTTCTTTGAAAGAAAGTGAGCCTACAGACCAATGTAAAAGACTTTCTAATTACATTGTTGCTCATAAAACCTTACTTCAGCTTCAGGTTGCTGTATCTAGGTTTCTGATATAGTTTTGGCTGTTCATTCTCTTGTGACAATCCATCATTCCACACGATTTCTCACGAGTTGAAATGCCCTGTCCTTTGTTTTGCAGATACCTCAAATCAGCTATGCATCCACAGCCCCTGAGCTAAGTGACAACACCAGGTATGACTTCTTCTCTAGGGTGGTCCCGCCTGACTCCTACCAAGCACAAGCCATGGTGGACATTGTGACAGCCCTGGGGTGGAATTATGTGTCGACACTGGCTTCTGAGGGCAACTATGGAGAGAGCGGTGTGGAGGCGTTCACTCAGATTTCGAGGGAGATTGGTAAGCATCTATTTATCGGTGATTGTATTTGGAGGTGACAGGTTGCGGGAGTCCTATCACCTCCAAGCACTTTGTGAGCTGTATGCAGTAATGAGAGCTCCTACAGATGCGTGACCTGGCTGTCCATTCGAGGGGGCAGCTGAGTTTATTATAAATGTTTGTGTTGTTCATGGCCCATCAAGGTGACACTTTGGTGCTAATTCAGGAAATAGAGCTTCTGACTCAGGCAGACATTTTTAAAAGTTGTCTGTTTTGACAAGGGAGTTTGCTGGCACATAAGAGCCACTGTAAATTTGAATAAATGACATACTTTCTGATTGTTCTAGATGGAAGTTTACATTAGCAAGTCATTAAATTAAAAAAATAAAGGCCGTGGAATTTACATCGAACTCTAGAGGGATTAAGACTGGTAATCATTTTAAAACAATACTGAAGGAGCCCCCAAGGCTATGCTTCAGCGATATTGTGATTGTCATATTTGACTTCTTGCATTTTCAGTCTTACCTTAAACACTGAAGCTCACAGTGGGATGAAGGGCAAACTGTGAAAACGTGGGTTAGAGCAGGGTGCTGATGAACTCCATTCTGGGCTTTTTCAAGGTGCTTCTCCACATCCCTACAGGCGTCTCACCGGGTGCATGTTTACTTATGAGGTTGTAAATCCATTCCACTTAGAGGTCAAACCTTATTGCTGATTGGTCAACAACACAACTTCGTTGATGAAGGGAGATATATTACTGTTACTTAACAAATACTCTTAAGAACTACTGAATAATATTTACCTATTTTTTCCTGTAAGCGTAATATTTTGTGGAGAAAGGAAAGTGACTATTGGTGATTTTGAACTTGAGAGAAGAAACTATGTTGATGATTTCTTGTCTTTCTTGGAGACTTCAACTCAGGAAAAGATCATGGGAGTGATTTGGACTTATCCATAATTAGCAAGGACAAAGGGTTATTGGAATAATTTATTGGAATAAGGTCTTCTCTTGAAAGATTTGCAGATGCTTGGGATCTGTTTTGCATAGAATAGGGCATGAAGATTTATTTTACACATTATTTGGTATGTTTATAATTTGTTCCAGTGCCGTGTTGCTGCATAAGAGCTAGAAGAGGCGAAAAGGCCTGGTGTTGCTGGACAGATTGGATTCACTGATTTAATCAGCCAACTATTCACACCTGTTGTTAAGTGTCCACGATGCCATAATGTTTGCTCTTTGGAATTTAAAATTATATCATTATTGCTATAAAAATGATTCAAAAACACTTTAAGTGCTGGCAAGTTATATTACCTTCTTGGATAAGAATGCCAAGTTTGTCTTTAGAGGAAATGCTCACTAAAATGAAAATAATAGCTTCTGGAATTAGGATTAATGCATTATTTATGTAGCGGATGTCAGTTCTCACCAGAATGGTAATTCCACAAGAGAAAGGAAACTAATCGAGTATGTATTGAAATGCTTAGTCTTCTGTGGCGATCCTCTGTACTCTTCAGCTATAGGACACATTTTGTGTGCATGAAACAGATGACTATGAAAAATTAAATATGGGACACAATCTCCCCATTGTTGGAGAATCTGATAGAATGCCTTGTTCTAAAAGTTAAGTGAGATTGTAGTTTTATTCTTTTGACTAAAAGAAAGCAATACTAGTTTCAGTTTTTATGGAGCATTGCTAACTTTGGTAACACTGTCACATCAAAGGATTCAGATGGTGCCATTCATTATTCCCATTTCTATCTTAGTCATTATTATAGGAGAAAACAATTTTAGTGCCTTGTGTATGCTCCTGATGAGTGCAATGTGTTTCCTCTGTGTCGATCTTTTCAGTATTCTGAGACTTGATTGGCTGTCCATTCTATTTCCATTCTCACTTATCTGGGGATGGAGGAAGCCTGGATTGTCAATTAATATGCAGAATGCTGAAAAGGCCAAATTAGTATCACACTAGAGTATGTCATGGAATATATTAAATATCAAAATCATTCCTCATTTTAATGACAAAGATTTTATCTAGAACAGAAATAGCTGAAAATGAAACCTTTTACATGACAATGATATTAATGGGGTTGGCAAATGGTAGCAACTTAACCCATTCTGAAGTGAACTGATGGCTCTATGAAAATTCATTAGTTCTGTAACATTTGCTTCTCCTGCTATAATATCAGTGACATCTTTGTCACCATGTTAATAGCGTGTTTTCAAAAATTTTAGTATCTTGACTTAGGAGTCAAGTAATAAATTTATTTTCTGGAGCGTCTGCCTATTAATAAAATTATGTATTTTCCCAACTCTTATAAATTTTCCTGTACTCTGTTCTGAATTTCTCCCTTCAGCAACATTCATTACTAAGAAATTTCAATGTAAATTGAGGCTTCCTATGTTTTAGCTCTGATTAATTTAGACAAATCATGGAATATAGTGAAATGAAAATCTGTTTAGTGATAAATTGCTTGTACGGTGTGATTAGAACACTTTTCATTTTGACACAACCTGAGACTTGGGCAGGGCCTCGGTCTTTCCTGAATCTTGAACGAAGTTATGAGTAAATGATGGTCATGAACGGAGACGCCAGTGATGGTTCTTCTCTAGTCAAGATCCTTCTGAGGGAGACAGGGGCAGGAGCTATGTGACCAAATAAAGACAAATACAGTGGGGCCTTGACTTACGAGTTTAATTCGTTCCATGACGGAGCTCAGAGCTCATAACTCAAATTACTCGTATGTCAAATCAATTGTGAACGAGTGAGACACGTGATGCTGGGCTGATGTTGTGGTGTTCACTGTACGTTCCCTGCGCCAACTAGCGGTGGGGTATCTGAAGCTGGCTCGTAACCCAAATTTTAGCTCGCAACTCAAAGCAAAAAATCAGCTGAGAGACGGCTCGTATCTCAAAAAACTCGTTAGTCGGGAAACTCGTAAGTCAAGGCACCACTGTAGCTTCTTGGTACCCTAGCTGTTATAGTTTCCCCACAATGCATCCTTTACTGTAGGATTTTCACTGAAGAAGGCAACAAAATATATTTGAGATCAGCAAATAGCACAATTTGACTGAAGCATAGTTTGTGTAGTGAGGTATGGGAGACACAATAAGAAGGCTTGACATGGACACCTAGTTGAGTATTTCATCCCATAGGATGGTAATTTTATCTTTTATGTGCCAGATTTAAGATTGTGCAAATGAAAAGTGGAAGATAAGGGGACCAGCTGAGAGACCACTGCGATATCAGTCTCAGTCTGCTAAGTAGGAGAAATGGGGAGATGCTGGGCAAAGCAGTTATGTAGGAGATGTAATGTGCAGAATTGTAACGAGTTAATTATTAAGAGAGTTGATTTAAGTGTTCTCACCACGCACACACAAAATAGTAACTATGTGAGGTGATGGACATGTTAACTAGCTTGATTGTGGTAATCACTTCACAATGTTTATGTATATCAAAATGTCATGTTGTATACCTTATAGATATGCAATATTTAATTGTCAATTATACTTCAACAAAGCTGGAAAAAATAAAATTGGTATAAATGAAAAAAGAAAAAAGGCATGGGAATAATGACCAAGCCTTAGCAATGGAAAGCTCAGAGGGTGGAGAGTGTTCTCTTCTCTTTTTAAAAAATCCTCACCTGAGGATATTTTTTCCACTGATTTTTTTTTTGAGAGAGTGTAAGGGAGGGAGGGTGGGAGAAAGGGTCAGAGAGAGAGCAAGAGAGTGAGAGAGTCATCATTGTAAGGGAGACACATCGATTGGTTGCCTTCCACATGAGCCCTGACAGAGGCTGGGGATCAAACCCTCTACTCAGGTACATGCCCTTGACCGGGAATCAAACCCTGAACACTCTAACCACTGAATCACACCGGCTAAGGCAAGTGTTCTTTTCTCTTGATGAGTTTATGGCCATGGAAAGGCCCTCAGTCCCCTTGAAAAATATTTTCATGATGGGAGATGGTAGGAGTTCTTGTGGAAAAATTCAAGGATACCGAGCAGATTTTCATAAGAGAACAGGAACTTTATGAGCGGAATAGCTGAATGTGTGTGTGGTCCAGAGAATCAAGTAGTGTCCTTGTGAGGGGGTATATTCGTTCCTTGTGCTGCCATAACAACATACCAAAACCCAACAGAAATGTATGGTCTTAGTGCTGGAGGCTAGAAATTTGAAGTCACAGTGTCAGCAAGGCCATGCTGCTTCTGAAAGTTGTAAAGAATTCTTCTTTGCCTCTTTTAGCTTCTGGTGTTCGCTATTAATCCTTGTTATTTATTGGCTTGTAGACACATCACTCCAACCTCTGCCTATGTCATCACATTTCTCCCTTCTCCCTTCTTGTGTATCCTCTTCTTGTAAGGATGCCAGTCATGTTGGATTAAAGACCCATTCTACCCTAGCATGACCTCATCTTAACTAATTACATCTGTGGTGAACCTCTTTCCATAAAAGGTTACATGCTGAGGTACTGGGGTCATGATATCAGCATATCTTGTTGGGAGACACACTTTAATACCCATTAACAGGGGGCAATAGTGAAGAAGGGTGTACTTAGGGAGATAATTTCCAGGGACAGGGGTGGGAGTTAGACCAGAAGGACAACAGACTAGCAATAAAGATGAGACCAAATTTTGTTAATGGAGAAGCCTGTAATATAACCAGTTCTGAAGTTCCTTTGGCATGTTACAGAATTCTACTCTCCCAACCTGACTATGTGGGTAGACTGGGTTATCTAGTGGATAATTCAGGGTTCCAGGCTGGGGAAAGTGGTGGGATCCTAGTGTCTGACCTTCCCAGGATCCTAGGTAGTCAGGAGCTTCCCAGTAAGACCACACTGGGCACTTCCTGTATGGTGGTGCACTGGCTCTTCAAACCCCCTGTCTTGTGTAATTCCAAGATGCTGTGCTTTTTGATGACACTTGGAAAATTATGGACATCCAGCGTTCTTTCTGGCCTAATTTATCTTTATGTGTCACTTTGGTTTCTTTTGGCTTGAGGGAAGGATAGAGCTTAGTTGCTGAGGGTTGTTAAGACTGAGCTATCACCCATCTTACACACCCTCAGTTGTTAGGACCATAGTCCAATATTTATGTCTGATTTTAATGATCTGGTGTGATGTTTTCCTTGGCATTGTCATAAAGCGGTTGATAATATAGACTCATTCTTTTCCATCCTAAGCTCTGGGGCTGGTAGTTTGTGACTCAGGCAATGACTTCCTTGAGTCTTTAGGCAGGTTATTTCGCTTCTTTATCTTCCCTTATTATATTATTTTTTAAAAGAAGACAGGATAATAAATGTTAATACTACTACTGTCATTATAAGGGGCAAGGAAGCTAAAGCTTGAACTTTGAAGATAAAAGGAGTTTGTGAAAGCATTATATTTTTTTCAGTGTGGATTTGCACAGTGTGGCAACACCTCCTTTAATCAGTCATCACATTTATGAGAGAGTTATTGAAGATGACAGGCCTGTAAGTCGTCATCACACTTTATGGGGGGCAGACTAGACCTGATTCTGTCAAATCTTCAACCATATGTGACTTTTTCTCCCTAATTTGCAAATGCTGGAAGCTTCTGACTATTGTCTGACACGTGTTCAGAATCTTAAAACCTCAGATTTGGAAGGGACCACAGAGGTCATGGAATTGGCATAGTCTGCTTGAAATGTTAATGCTATAGACCAATTTACTTAATTCATTTTTTTTGTATATAAAATTACACTTGCCAAAATGTTTAATAGTGAATTATTTTTGGTGAGGGTCAAACAATAACGTGAGGAAAATTCATTCCTGTTATGCAACTGAAAAGTGCCCACTGATCATATTTTTAAACTACCTCAGAACTGTATTAAAAGAAAGCATTTTCCCCCTCTTGGGTTATAAACAAGAACTGCGTTTCGATGAACTGAAATGGATTCATTTCAAGATTAAAACAACGTATTTTCAATGACACAGAGAAAGGAATACATAAAGAACAGCCTTTTCCTTCAGATGTGCAATGCTTTGGAAAAATGACTTCCAGCAGGCAAAAATCAATTTGACAGAAGTATTAATGTTGTAAAATACTGTGGATGAAAGGAAACATTTTAATTCAATTGAAAATTTTACTTTACATTTTTACAGCTGAGTTCCATTGATAACACCACATTTCAAGTTGCAAATTACATTTAATTAATATTAACACCAGGTAATTGGCAAGAAGAACTTCAAAGGAGGGCTGAGGAAGTTGCAAATTGGAACTGCGGGTGCCATGGTCATGCAGAAGCTTCACAGGGACCCAAAGAAAGTGTATATGATGTTAACAGTTACTGCGGAACCTGATCAAATGGAGCCTCATTTCAAAGCTGTTCTTCACCCTCACCTTTCTTACTATTTAGGACTTAGCAACTGCTAAGTAGCAACAGCTGCTGTTCATGTAAAACAGCAAACAGCATTCAATACATGCTTTCAAACCTACGATCCTGATGCTGTCATTTAGTGTTTAGTCAACAATCACAGTTTGATGCCGTGGAACGTACTTTGGAGTCAAGAACTTCTTTAAATTCTTCTTCTTCAAGCAGGAGACTTTGAGGATTAATTCCCTTGTCTGTTAAATGGAAGGCTCAGTGATCATCAACCTGAAAGAATACGTGTAAATGCTCTTCGTAAACAGGAATGTGCCATGTGATATCAGGCATTGCGAGTGTGAATATGGATTTTTTCGCCCTCAGTGTGTGGCAAAGCTGTATGTTATTATGCAGGTCATAGAAGTACTGCCTGCTGGGTGGGATAAGTAGCCAGAGGGCTTTGCTTGATTTGTTAATACCTTCACTTTTAGTCAGATTCTGTCTGAAAGGTCAGAGTGGAGGATTGTGAGTGGCTCAACCACCTCTCTGTTCCCTTGACTAAGTTCTCCACAACCACTGTGGTAGGTCCCATAGCCTGACTTATTCCTGTCATCCCTGGTCCCCAAAATTACTTATCATGTCACCTGACAGCTGTCCTTGCTCGGGTCTGATCATTCAGTGCCACGTGAAAGGGTTGAGATCAGGACAAGTGTGGGCTATCTTGACTTGTCCTTAGCGATGTTCTCCTGTAAGTCCCCAGGCTGTGGCACCACTTGTCACTGTGGTTGTAATGCCAATTTCTCTGTAGATGTCTTCCCCTCAGAATTTGTTTTTTTTCAGTGGAAGGACCCCCAGTAGGCAGCAGAGTGTCCTCATGAACATCTGTTGAATGGCCATTGTCCCCAGATTCCTGGTTGTGCTGGTATCATGAGCGTGGAGGTCAGGCTTGCTCCCGCTCTGGGAACTGAAGGTCAGAGAGGTTTTCAACAATGGCTTTTGCGTTTTCTTTGCTAATGTGTAGCCTATGTGGGAACTCAAGGGACAGCTATACTGTTAAAGCGCTTAGAATTCATTTAAAAAATTACTGGCAAACACCAAAGCCTGTAACCTGTAGGCTCATCCCACCCCTAATCCCTCAGGCCAGAGAATGCTGTGGAATGGTTAAGAGCATCTTACCGCTGAGTTTGAGTTCTAGATATGTCATATCCTAGCTATGAGACCTCAGGTGAACTACTTAATCTTCTGCCCCAATTTCCTTATCCATAGAATGGGGATAATGACTGTATAAGAATTGAATGAAAGCATCACTACAAAGATGGCTTATGGTGAGTGCTCAACAACTTCTGACTCAGGACTGTGTTAGAAACCCATCTTCACCAATGGCGACTAGATAATGGCCCTGAGCCTGTATCCAGTTTGCTCAGTGAGCAAATAAGAAGGCAGAGTGAGGCCTAAATAAGTGCTTAATTAAAGACAGACAATATCTCCATTCCTGAAACTTGCTTTGCACCTCCTAGCAGTAACAAATCCTATGCTATTTTTTTCTTAGCATGACTAATATGCTACATGGAATGGTGTTTGGCACCTAATTGAATGCATGAATTAATTAAATACTAGTCAATGTTGGCTCACCAAATCTGCTTGCTCCTCTTCCTTTTTGAACCTTCTAAATATTAGCCAATGCAGCCAGCATTTACTGTGCACTACCATCCATCAGGTCACACTGGGCTAGGTTTTCAGGATACTAGCTGGTCACTGTGTATCAGAGGATGCAGAGATGCAAACAAATAGTTACACATGGATGTGGCCCTTGCCTTAATGAAGGCATCATTGAGAGGCATTGCCCGAGAATACCATCCTGCGACAGGACATTCTGCAGTTCATGTAACAAAAAGACCTGGCGTAAGGCAGGTGGACTTCAAGCTCCAATGGAGTATACCATGTGATGTGAAAGCAATTAATTTTGGTAACTTCAACAGAAACATTGCTTTTTGAAAAAAGAGGCAGCACCAAAAATTGAATATAGGCTATGATGTCAACTTTGTAGTGTTGTGTATATTTGCGAAATGTTTAATATGTGTAATATATATAGTTTTTGAAAATTCTTTTTTCTCTGTCTACTGATGACCAGTCAGATGCGTCCACTTATAGACAGTGTGTGACGCCCTACAGTGTGTAACCCCTGTTCTCCCTGATCACTCTCACCCAGCATCACACTTGCCCCTCGAAGCAGTTTCAGTTTTGTTCAGTTTCTGAGTCCAGGCCAAGACCAATACTTTGTCCCCAACCTCCGGCCACACGTTTCTGAGCTCTGGTTTTTGCCATGATGGACTCTGTCTCCGGGGGTCCCGGAGTGATCCTTGAGCCCCTTTACAGGTTATTGCAAACTTACAGTGTTGTCCCACCCTTGACTCGAACTCTGGACCCCTGGGACTGTGGCCTCTGAGGTTTGGGCCATGACATACTTCCTCTTCCCGGTCAAGCCCTCCACCTGAGTGGGTGGGTGTCTGTCCTCTGCCAGTACCATCACCCAGCCGCTGCGGGCTGACTCTGCATGAAGCCACTGAGCAGAGCCCAGCCTATGTATGGGGCCCCTAGTGTGTGCTGGGGTCCAGCCTGCTTTGTTGTCTTCACATTTCTCATGTCTTTTTAGTGTTATATCCCTAGGATAAGGGAGTTCAGTCTGTTTCAGGTGATGCTTTGAGTTTCTCTCTCAGGGATTCCCATGCAAATACTTAGTAAGGCTAGGATCTGTCATATAAACAGTGTGGTTCCTGTTCTGAGCTATTTTTTTCCTGTTGCCCAACTCTCATTGCCAAATGTATAAGTTTCCGAGGACTGCCATAACAAAGTACAACAAACTGGGTGCTTAAACAATATAGATCGGTTGTGTCATGATTCTGGAGGCTAGAAGTCCAATTTCAAGATGTCGGCAGGATTGGTGCCTTCTGAGGGCGTGAAGGGGGATCTGGCCCCTGCCTCTGCTCTAGCTCCCAGGGGTTTGCCGACAGTCTTTGGTGTTCCCTGGCATGTAGACGCCTCGTCCTGATCGCCACCTTTATCCTCACATGGCATTGTTACTGTCGTGTGTGTGTGTTTGTGTGTGCACTCACATGGCATTGCTACTGTCGTGTGTGTGTGTGTGTGCTCACATGGCATTGTTACTGTCGTGTGTGTGTGTGTGTGTGTCTGTCTGTCTATATCCAAATTTCTCCTTTTTATTAGGGCCCACTCTACCCCAACATCTCATATAAGATGAGTATGACCTCATCTTAATTAATCACATCTGTAATAACCCTTATTTGATTGCATTTGCAATGAAAATAAGGTACCATTCTGCCTGGCTGTTGTGTCTTAGTGGTTGAGTGTCGATCTATGAATGGTCATGGTTCGATTCCCAGTCAGGGCACATGCCCAGTTGCAGGCTTGATCCCCAGAGTGGGGCATGCAGGAGGCAGCTTATCAATGATTCTCTCTCATCATTGATGTTTCTATCTCTTGTTTCCTCTCTGAAATCAACAATAAAAATATATTTTAAAAAATAGAAGAAAATAAGGTACCATTCTGAACTACTGGGAGTTAGGACCTCAGCTTATGAAATTTTGAGGACAGAATTCAGCCATAACACCAACCATAACTGTTGATTGAGCTGTAATTTATGGAGTTCTGTCTAAACAAAACCCACATTTGTCTTGGTCCTGGAGATAGATGTTAGGTCTTGATTGCCCAGTTTGTCTGTGGGATCAGTTTCTGTAACCAGGTGAGCCGGCCCCGTGCCCCTTTGTCCTCGCCAGCTGCTCCGTGCACGCCTCCCCACTGAACACCTGAGTCATGAGCGTGTGCTGTGCCTGCTGTGCCAGCCCCAAGAAAGTGCCCTCTTTTATTTCCCTTCCCAAAGTCATTTCCTCGTTAAAGCCATTCTGTTTGGAAACTCCAGAACTAGATGCGAGCTTTTCGGTGCAATCTGTACTTTACTGTGTTGACAGAGAACATAATGTACAAACACCTTCTGCAGAAATGAAGCAACCTCAGAATCCATTTATGTCATTTCTGTGGGTCCTCAAAGAGTCGGCCTGAGAATTCGTGTGTTTCCCTGGTTTCTTTCATAACTTAATCAACTAAAACCATAATTACAATTTTCTTGAAAATATCGGGCTCAAAAAGAGTGCAATCAGGAGGCTATCAGATGAACAGCTTATTGAAAGAGCCGCCGTTATTTCCAGGGTTATGTCCCGTGACAAAACCGGCTGCACAGTCTTTGTTCTCCAACATCTGCATGTTTGACAGATCCTGGGCTTCTTTCGATGTTACCTGGAGAGAGCCATTTCGTGATTCATTGGGGGCCCCACAGGGAAGGCAGGGGAAGGGAGAGAAAGTGCAACTCAAGTCAGCACATTTTGTTTCTTGTTAACAGCTCTGGGAGGAGGTTTGCTCAGGAAAGAAATTTTAAGTAATGATTTAAACATATCTTCTGGCAGTTGTAGCAGTGAAAAAAAAAATAATGCCTCTTGCAGCAGCTCAGATGCACTTCGAAGGCAGTGGTACTCAGGGCCATGGGACCCTGGGGCCACATTTGCATCTGTATCATGGCTGGCATGCACATAAGAGGCTATTAAGGGAAGAGGGATGTACTGAGGACATTGCTAGTCTTGTGTGTTTGATGTTATGGAGGGCAAGCCCTGTGTTCCCCTTCAAAAGGACGCTTGATGTTATTGCCAGAAGGAATCCGGTGTTAGATGGAACTATTTGTGGAAGTTGATGTGACATTTCATTCAACAAAAATTTGAGCACCTACTGTGTGTTGGGGCCCCATTGGAGGAGGTTAGGGATTAGGAACTGAATGAGTCAGACCTGATGCCTGCCCCTGTAAGGGTTTCCAGTTACTCTTCTTTCGTTACATTTCTTGTGTCCTTTTAGTTTGCTATCTCCAGGCTATGAGAATCCAACCTAAACCCACATTGTGAGAGGCCTTGGACCAGGAGTCCACAAATATGATAAGAGAGGGCCTAGATCTGTCCCATCAACAACTTGGCCCCGTGGGTGATGTGAAGATGCCAGAGTTCTATTGAGGTACCCATAGGGTGCTGGGGAAGGGTCAGATACTTGAAGGAAAAGTACAGGATGTCCGCCAAAAATGCATAAACACTTCAATAGCTGAAAGCTCAATTTTGAAAATGAAGTGTATTTTAATAAATACTGTTTTATAATTATTCAAAGTGTGCGTATACATTTTTTGGGACATCCTGGACTGAGGAAGCTCACCAGGTGCAGGTGTTTGGGAACACCCTTTCAAGTGGGGTGAGGAGCTCCATTTAGCGATGCAGAGCATGGATCAGAGATTATGGTAGTGGTGATAACCGGAATTGACTGCCATGTGGCAAGAGACTCACTCATCTTTCATCCTAGAATTCCTGCCCATCCCCCATGTTGGTGGGGTTAACATTTCCTTTGTTCTGAGATTATTTCTAGGAAGCCTTCTCATCTCCACCCACTTCTCCCAGAGAAACCTAAGTTAGTTTTCTCTTCTGTGTGTTCTCTCACATAAGAACAAATTCAGACTACTCAGAAGAAAGACTATTGCAATAGAGAGAATACTGCCAACTCGGACATCGCAAGCATTGCACAATCAAAGAGAAAAGTGCTTTTCTTTTATATGTTTGGGAGGAGTAAACAAAGCTTAAAAGAAACTTTTCAAGGGAAGTTTGGGTAGCCAAAGGGGAAAGGACCAGTGCGGTCTGACATGAAGGTGTCCTGCTGTGGTCAGCGGATTCCCAAAGGGACACGGTCCATTTTCAGTGTTGCTCAGATTTGGGGGCAGACAGTGTTCAGAGGCATCTAGGAAGGAGAGAAGCCTGGCTAAAGTTTTGTCAAGACAAAGTGGAAGGTGAGATGAGGGCAACTGTGAACAGGGGATCAGTTTCTGTGGTACCATGCAGCTATTGCACCACGTTGTGTTTTAATTACTTCTCTCTCTTCCTTCAGAAGTGGGACACATCCCTTGCTTTACTTTGTGACATTTGTGATTTATAGGAAATACACATCTGGAAATATATTTCTCATATGTCTTTAATCTTTGTCCACAGCTCCTGGTTCACAGCTCTTAAAACCTTGGAATTTCCTAAGGAATGAAAACAGTAACTATGTCTTTTGTTATGTTAATAAGGTGACATTTGGAAAGCACCTAAGGATGTGGGTTGGTTGACAGCCAACCAAGATTAGAGGTTTCCAAATTTTAGTCCCATCCCCAACCTCCTGGGAGGGAAGAGGGACTGGAAATTGAACCAATTGCCAATGGCCAATGAGTTAATCAATCAAGCCTCTGTAATGAAGCCTCCATAAAAAAGGGGGCTCAGAAAGCATCTGTGCTCTAAAAAGGAAGGAACTCTTACCATTTGCAACGGCATGGATGGAACTGGAGAGCATTATGCTAAGTGAAATAAGCCAGTCAATGAAGGAAAAATACCACATGATCTTACTCATTCATGGATAATAAAGACCATTATAAACTTTTGAACAATAATAGATACAGAGGCAGAGCTGCCTCAAACAAACTGTCAAACTGCAGCGGAAAGGCTGAGGAGGGTTGGGGGGCAGGAGAGAGGGGGGTAAGAGATAAACCAAAGGACTTGTATGCATGCATATAAGCATAACCAATGGACATAAGACACTGGGGGGTAGGGGAGGATGGGGGATTGTCAAGGGCCAGGGGGAAAAAAAGGACACATATAATACCCTTTGTGATACTTTAAGCAATAAAAAAAAAAAAAGCATCTGGGTTGGTGAACACATGGAGGTTTGGGGAGAATGACATACCTGGAGAGGCATGGAAGCCCTTTCCACATACCTTGCCCTATACATCTCTTCTATATGGCTGTTCCTGAGTTATATCCTTGTATAATAAACCAGGAATCTAGTAAATAGTTTTTCTGAGTACTGCAAGCTGCTGTAACAAATTGAATGAACCCAAGGGGGGTTGTGGGAACCTCTGATCCGTAGTCAGTCAGTCAGAAGTACAGATAACAACCTGGCCTTGCTACTGGTGTCTGCATCCAGGGAGAGGACCATTGGGACCCTCAACCTATAGCCAGTCAATCAGCAGCACAGGGGATAATCAGGGCTTGCGATTGGCATCTGAAGTGTTGGGTAGGCATGCAGTCTTGTAGGACTGAGTCCTCAACCTGTGGAATCCGATGTTAGCTCTGGGTAGTTAGTGTCAGAATTAGTTGAATTGTAGGATACCTGTTTGTGCCCCCAGAATCCCTTGTTGTGGAGACCACTCCCCATATACACACATTGGAATGGTACCATAACCAATTTAACTTTTGTATAGTGTTATAGTTGTAAGGTCTAGAACAGCTGTGGGCCAACTATGGCCCGCGGGCCGGATCCGGCCCATTTGAAATGAATAAAACTAAAAAAAAACAACAACGAAACACCGTACCCTTTTATGTAATGATGTTTACTTTGAATTTATATTAGTTCACACAAACACTCCATCCATGCTTTTGTTCCGGCCCTCTGGTCCAGTTTAAGAACCCATTGTGGCCCTCGACTCAAAAAGTTTGCCCACCCCTGGTCTAGAAAGTGCTCTAAAATGCTTGTTGAATGAGTGAATATATAAACACATGGCAGGTGAATATATCCTGGTGATAGGACATCAGGTAGTTCGGAGGAGGAGGTAGGTAGATGGACAGGCTAGCAATCCACATGAAACTGTTCTGTGGAAGGCGGTGGACCCAGCCCAGGGTAAGGATTCAGCATCACAGACTACCCACTGGTGCTTGGGGGACCTGGGGTCTGGGAGCATGGCTGGGTCTGCAACAGGAAGTTACATGGGAAAGAGGAGGGACCAAGAAATCAGAGTTCAGGGCCAGGTTTAAGTTGAAACAGAAGCAGTAGTATAAGTAGATGACACCAAATTGGATGCCCAGATTGCTAAACTTGATTCTGAGAACCCTTAACCAGACAGTGGATCTGCATTTCTGGTGGGGCAGAGGTTATGGCCCAGAGCTCTACCAGGTCTGACAAATAGGGTGGAAGCAACATCAGAAAGTAGGTGAATATACTGAATGCATTATTCCTCTTTCAGCTGGTTCCGAGGGTTCCTGGAATAGAAGCGTGTGATGTCATTCATGACTGCAAGATGCCCTACAGGTGTAGGGCTTCTGATATGTAGACTTCTGACTCCAGGCTCTGGGCAGCTTGTTTATTCATGACTCATTTGACAGGTGAATAGAGCCCATACAAAGTTCCAAGAACTGTGTTAGATGCTGGGGACTCACAGATCTGGTCTCTGGCTTCAAGGGGCTTAGATTCTAGTGAGGAGATTGATTTGAAAAGAAAACAAACCAGCAAACTGATAATTATACATTTAGGCTAACAAGTATAAATCATTAGATATTAAGACAGAAACAAATACATGATTATGGTGTATTTGGGAGACAGCTGGGAAGCCAGTGTGGCTAGAAGCCAGCCAGGGGGAGGGTGGCAGCATATGAGATGAGGAGCAGGGACTGACTAGTTTCCTGGGCCATGGCAGGAAGCATGGATTTTATTCTCAAGCAATGGAAAGCCCATGGTACGATTGAGACTTTAAGGAGATCATGTTCAGAAACTGGATTATACTGGAAAGATGGTTTAGAAGTTTATTTCAGGGAAGGTGTGGGTGTAGTTTGGACCAAAGTGGTGTGTGATGTCAACTTCACACAAGGCACAGAGGTGTGTGATCTGGTGCAGGCACAAGTAGAATCAAAGCTCAGGCCTGAGGGAATGAAGTGACTTTATGCTATGGGATCTAAGCCATTGAAACAAAACTCCTTTAAGATTTGTTGGCCAATAGCCTTACATTGGGATGGCTGTGTCCAAAATGACTATGTGACTCCCCTAAAAGGAGATTCAGAGGTGGGAAATTAAATGAGTTATTTCCTAGCAACATTCACTCCATCTAGTGCTTCAGTGAAAAAGAACTAAAAATGTAAGTATCCCCCAGTTTGTTGTTACTTTTTTTTTCTTCAACAAAACCATTTAGAGATCGTTATTGCTTGGGTTCTAGGAGTTCCTGAAATTTAGAGTTCTTGTTTATAGGTCTGAACATTTTCCTCTTAAGTCGTATTTCTTGCCTTTTCACTCTCATGTTACTGATTCATTTTGAAGACTTGGTAAGCATTATGCAGTTTTATGACCATTTGTGTGCTCTCACAATACAGTGGTGCCCCTGCAAACACTCTGGGTCCACATCATCAAAATGGATGCTTTACCACTAAAAATTAGGTTTATTGCATCTTTCAGTTACAGTATGTAAAATTACAATCTGGCCCAACTACTTTTGATGTATACATCCCAACATGTACTCTATTTTATTAAATGTGAATATTGGCTAACTTCAATAAAGCTTCAATGGAAGATGGAGGCTGTTTTTTCCTCTCTCTTTCACTGTCCTCAAGTCTGAGATTCTCCTCAGATCATTCATTGAAAGGAGAGGGCCCTATTATTTATTAGTGCACTTACTTTACAAGTACCTTCTAACTATACCATGAGGCATGCACTATCCTTTTACACAGATGGGAAAACCAAGACTCAAAGTATGGAACAGCCCCAGATAACCTGATTAGTAAGTGAAACAAACCCAGGCTTCTCTGATCAAAAGTTCATGATTTTTACTACAACTTGCTATTTCTCTTTTGCGGTTGCAGACTTTGGTTTCTGCTGTCAGGATTCCCATTCTTGCCTTGCCAAGCTGCAGGGAGGACCAAGAGACAACGCTCTTTTAACAGCCTAATTTCTTAGCTTTCCATTCTTCTCCTCTCACTTGTGATTGGTGCCGCATATTATGACCTGAGCATTTTTTGTGCCTGTGTGGCTCCTCCTCCATCTCCTGGGAAGGCTGCATCCCTAGTGTCTGTCTGAAGCTCTTTTCATTCTTTAACACCCAGTATTAAAGATACCTCCCTTGAGAAGCTGTTCCGGGTTCCCTTGAGTAGCGTTAGTTGAACTCTATTCTTGAATTTCAGCCCTTAGTGCACATCTTTGGTTAAGAAAGCATTTATTTCTCTGGCTCAGGCTGTGCTTAAACTTAAGCCAATGAGGGAATTTGGGGCTCAGAAACGTAAGAAGTCGATTAGTGACTCTCACTTCAGTTGGGTTTAATTCCACATTTTAAAATGAAGTCAAGCCCTGACCAGTTTGGCTCCGTGGATAGAGCATCGGCCTGCGGACTGAGGGGTCCTGGGTTTGATTCTTGTCAAGGGCATGTACCTTGGTTGCGGGCACATCCCCAGTCAGGGGTGTGCAGGAGGCAGCTGGTTGATGGTTCTCTCTCATTGATGTTTCTAGCTCTCTGTCCCTCTCCCTTCCTCTCTGTAAAAAATCAATAAAATATATTTTAAAAAGTACTTTTAAAATGAAGTCAATAGGATTGCATCTTGTTGCTGCTCTAGGCTTGGCTTTCCTGTGTATTGGCTTTATCCTCAGGTGTTTTCCACATGGTGGGAAGGTGGCCACCAGCAGCCATGGATTTGCTTACTGCCAGTTTAGCGACTGTATTAGTTTCCTAGGGCTGCTTTAGCAAATTACCACACACTGCGTGGCTTACAACAGCAGATATGTATTCTTCCACAATTGTGGAGTCAGAAGTCCAAAATCAATGTGTTGGCAGAGTTGGTTCCTTCTGGAGAATGGTGGGATAATGCCTTACATTCTCTCCTCGCGTTTGGTGGCTGCCAGCAATTCTGGGCATTCCTTGGCTTATGGCTGCATAACTCTAATCTCTGTCTCCACTGTCACACCGCCTTCCTCTCTGGGTGTTTGTGCTTTCTGCTTTTCTGTCTTATAAAGACACTGGCCATTGGATTTAGGGCCCATGCTAATCTTGAGTGATCTTATCTTGAGGTCCCCCCCCTTAATTTTATTTGCAAAAACCGTTATTCTAAATAAGGTGACATTCTGAGGTTTTGGATGGACATATCTCCTGGGGGATACCATCCGACCACTACAGCAATGTCAGTGGAAAGGGGGTGCTTTACTCCCTTTAGTTCCAGCAGAGATTCAGGCGTGGCCCCCCCATCTTGGGTTACAGTCCAACCACTGTGGTCTAGGGAAGGCAATGTCCACTTAGGCTGGGCCTGGGTCACGCTGGAGCTGGGAGAGGAAGGTGGGATGAGCCCCACTTGAAACACATGGTCGAAGCCACAGGGAGGGGTCAATCCTTAAAGCTAAATTGGGATGATCATCTAGAACAAGAAGAAAAGGCTGCCGAGCAGATGAACCACACAGGTGTCCACTGCACACACAGTGTGGTATCAGTCTGTTGACATCTCTGCCCCCCCCCAGACCATGACCTTGTGAGGGGTAGCAGCAACTTGTTCTTATTTATCGGAACCTGGGGCATGATAGAGCTCTACCAACATACATTAAATTAAGTGGCAGTAATTGAAAATTTCCCCCAAAATAAGATTTAAATGTTACTGTGAATTGTAATATTTGTCAAAAATATGAGGTTGGGTTTTTTTTCCCTTGACGAAAAGGATCTGCATATTGTCCTGCCTCTGTTAGCCTCTGTGTATTGGAAACTAAAGCAATGAGCCCAGGGTTTCCTGCTTATTGATGGGAGCCATGTCTGTACCCCAGCAGTTGTCCTTGGCAAGATGTAGACTGCCCACCCCCACCACACAGCAACCAAAGAGCTGCCCACGAGGGCTTCTAGCCGTGGGCCGCCAGTTCTGACCTTGAGCTAATTGGATAGCAATCAAAGGAGCCCAGGACAGAAGGCAAGAACTAGAACATTTTGTTTGGCTGTCATAAACATGGCCGAATCTTCTATTTTTAAAGAAGATATTTTAAATCTCTTTATGGTTTTCAAATCAATGACTTAAATTTCTTAATTAAAAAAATGGAATTCTGCCCTAACCGGTTTGGCTCAGCGGATAGAGTGTCGGCCTGTGTACTCAAGGGTCCCAGGTTCGATTCCGGTCAAGGGTATGTACCTTGGTTGTGGGCACATCCCCAGTGGGGAGTGTGCAGGAGGCAGCTGATACGAGTTCAGTTCTGGTCAAGGACACATGCCTGGGTTGTGGGCTTGATCCCTAGTAGGGGGTGTGCAGGATGCAGCCAATCAATGATTTTTTCTCATCATTGCTGTTTCTATCTTTCTCTCCCTCTCCCTTCCTCTCTGAAATCAATAAAAATACATTTTTTTTTTAAAAAAATGGAATTCTCTGTGGGACTGTCAGGAAGCGTGGAAGCTTTATGTGTCTTATGAGTACCGAAGAGTGAAAGGCACTCTGGGAAAGCCCAGTTATTAAGCTGATTTAAAACACATAAATATAACTGGCCTGTTGAATGTTCTCTATTGAATCACATTCTGACTTTAAAATTGCAAGTCCTTTATTTTAAGCAACTTCTTTGTTTTTCTTCTTTCTGCTGATTCTTCAGTGTGATGATCCATTCCCCCCTCTACCCGCTCTGAAGGATTTCTTGGCCTCAAACTCTTAGTCCTCTAGTCACTTCTAAATATTTGGAAGTCTCATGTTAGTCATTAAGATCCCCGGTCCAATGGAATGAAACTTTGAAATTCAGACAAACTGAAAGATTCTTCCCTCCCGCCCCTTGGGCAGCTTGAGGCTGGAGGCCTGCAGTGGAGAAAGGGCTGGGCTATGGCTGGCCCTTCTCTCTGGCCCTCTGGCCCTGCCCCAGCTGCATGTTCTTGCTTTAATACCCAGCAGCAGTTATTCAAGCACTGGTGGAGGTATTCCTGGTGTGGCATGGCTACAGTACCTGTCCTCCATTGAGGGTGTTTTCTCCTCTTTCC
>NW_006296405.1:2775598-2777600 GCF_000327345.1 Myotis davidii
TTTTTTCTCCTTGGCTTTTGGCATTGGGCCCTCCTTGTGGGCTGACATATGCTTCAGGTCTTGATCTCAACAGCATGAACTTGTGAGTTCAGCTTTTCTCTCCCTTGCTTGTAAACAAAAAGTTGGAGGTAGGAATTGATTAATGAAGGTGGAACAGGAGCAGACTTAAAAAAAAAATTTATTTATGCCACTACAGGAGATGTCCCTCGGTCATACTGGAGAAGATGTATTGCACACTGGCTGTAGGCGCGGCACTGTGATAGGCACTGAGGAGGGACATAAAGATGGATGTGGAGCATTTGTGAGACTCTAAGAGCTTAGAGCCAAGATGAGAGAAAATATGCCGGAGAGAGGGACAGGTCATGAGCTGTGTGAGTGCAGAGGATGAGGTGACTGGTTGTAACCTGGGACTTACAGGAGGGTTTTCTGGGGGAGAAGCACTGGCCTAGGTACTGAAGGAAGAGGAGATGCACACAGGTGGAGATCAGAAAAACAGATACTAGCATTTCAAACAATGTGTGCTTCCTAGAGTCAGACTTCCATTGCTAAATGCACAAAGTGCTTTGGAACTCTCAATCAGAAAAATTAGTTTGCTTCTGCTGGCATACAGGCCTTTGTTTTTCTCCACCTCAATTTTATGGTCCAGAAGGACCAGCTCCATCCACAGGATTTATGTTTCTGAGTTTCTGACATTCTCGGTATGGATTGTTTTATCCCATGACTTTACCATGTTTATGGTGGTAAAGATTTACTGCTCTCTTCTCATCCCGAAACATTCAGTGGTTTGAATGCCACTGTCCTTGGAACTGTGGTGTTTCCTTCATTAGTCATCAGTAGCAGTGTTTCCTAACCAGGGACAAGGATGGGTGGATAAGTTAGCAAAGGGACCGAAACACTTTTTAATATCCTCAGGGTTGGCCCCAGTGATTGGGACCTGGAATCACTGTGTCCCTCAACAGTCACCTTCTGTAGACATGACACAATCATGTTATGGCTTTATTTTAATGACTTACAGGATTATTACAACCTCATCTTCCCCAGATTATTGATGGATTGTGTTTATCAAGAACTGGAAAGCTGATCTCTTCTGTAATGGAGGTGGCTGTGGTTTCATGCATTGTTCGCTATGACAAACATGGTTTTGAGTTGTCTGGCCACTCCCACAGTTCCAGTACTCAGTGCATGGCTGCTGGAGACAGCAAGAAGGCTATAGGTTAGCCCAGGGGTGGGCAAACTTTTTGACTTGAGGGCCACATGGGTTCTTAAACTGGACCGGAGGGCCAGAACAAAAGCATGGATGGAGTGTTTGTGTGAACTAATATAAATTCAAAGTAAACATCATTACATAAAAGGGTACGGTCTTTTTTTAGTTTTATTCATTTCAAACGGGCCGGATCTGGCCCACGGGGCGTAGTTTGCCCATGGCTGGGTTAGCCTATCTCCTTAAAAGAATCTGCCCCCTAATTTGTTTTATATCTGAAGATTCTTGTGTTTGCAAGTTTGAAGAGCAGCCCACTCTGTCCTTTTTCACTGTTCTAGCAATTATTCCTTCCTCGGTTACCAATTCTCCTTAGAGTCTGGGAAATAATTTTTTAGACTTTGAAAGACAAAAAAATATCTCATACTCCTTCTCAAGGAAAAGTGGGGCTACTTGGTATTTCTAGGTATCATCGCCGATTTTTAAGCCCTGTTTTATATTATCAGAATATAGGCACTTTTCCTTTACTGAGCAAAGGGGGAACCACAAATGTGATCTCTAGAAGGTTGTATTTCTGCTAAGATCTCCAATTTATACTAATAAAAGGGTAATATGCTAATTAGACTGAGAGACCTTCCAGGAGGCCTTCCAGACATCCTTTCGGACAAAGCCATGGTGGCAGGGCTGAGTGGTTAGGAGCTATCAGGCAGGCAGGCAGGTGAGCAGTTAGGAGCCAGCGGTCCCTGTGGGATCAGTCCTAAACCGGCAGTCGGACATCCCCCGAAGGGGCCCAGATTGGAGAGG
>NW_006296405.1:2778504-2789991 GCF_000327345.1 Myotis davidii
TTCTGGTCCACATGCAGATTTTGTTCCTGCCAACATGATTGAGGTAGAGCATGCATTCTCAATGTGGCAGAGTTGCCACCTAGCAGGGGTTTAGGTCCTATCCTGCTGTTACAGTACCACAGACTTGGTGGCTTCACAACAACACAAATTTGTTATCTTACAGTTCTGGAGGTCAGAAGCTCAAAATGTGTCTCGCTGGGTTATAGTGAAGGTGTTGGCAGGGCTGTGTTCCTGCTGGAGCCTCTAGGGAGGATTCCATTTTCTTGCCCTTTCCCTCCTCTAGAGGCTGCCTGAATTCCTTGGCTCATGGCCCCCTTCCTCCATCTTCAAAGCCATCAATGACCAATTGAGTCCTTCATTACGCCTTCTCTCCCTTTCTGATCTTCTGCCTCCACTTTCCCCATGTAAGGCCCTTTGTGATTATGTTGGATCACCAGGAGAACCTTCCCACCTCAAATTCAGCAGAATAATAACCTTAATTCCACCTGCAACCGTGGTTCCCCTGTGCCACGTAACCTAACATGAGAAACCAGAAGCGTCGCTGATGTGACTCCTGTTCTCCACTTGAGCAGGACATTTGTTTATATTGCCTGAGCCAGACCAGCTCCTTGAATGCCAAACCCAGGTTTGAGATGATGACTATGGCCAAGCATGAAGCAAAGGGTCCCATTTCAGCCTGAGCTTTCAATCAGCCACCAGGTCGCTGGAGACTCCTTAAAGGGCATTCTAATCTTGGTGTAGTCACAGGAGGGAGCAGGAGGAACAGAAGAAAAGAAGGTGAATACTTCTGCAGCACGTGCTAAACCACCTGAGCTGCTCCTGCCTCTTCTCAACCTTGTGGTATCTCTCTGTGATTTCTGCTTTCCTGGCCTTGAAGCTGCACCCCTTTTAGCATTTATTCCTTGTTAATAATGATGACTCACAGCCGACCTTCTCCTGATTCCCTGTTTGCTGTGCTTTCAAGATGGGTCTGAGCGTGGAACTGAAGTAGAGGGTTTCTTTTCCTGTCGTGTATTAAAACATTGAAAATCTATTTGTGCTCAGAGCACAGAGGCTATTTAGGACTGTAAAACTACTCCGTATGATGTTTTAATGATGGATTCATGTCGTTGTCCATTTGTCTAGAACCATAGAAAATACAACACTAAGAGTGAACCCTAATTTAAAGTATAGGCTTTGAGTGATGATATGTTAGTATAGGTTCATCAGTTGTAACAAATGAACATTATTAATGAACATTAATATCTCATTTCTGCTTTTAATGCAGCTGTCAGATGCTCAAATTGTCTGTTAGCCAATCTGGCTTTCTCCCAACCACCTTTTCCAAGCTTTTGCCTCTTAAATACAATATTTTTGACTAGACCAAATGTATCAAACAGACTTTTAACATTTTTAAAGCTTGGTATTTGCTGCCATACAATTCAGTTAAATAAATATCTTAGCACTTTCTCTGTGTAAGGTCTGCCAGGTGCTATTGGATTGTATAAGGATGAATAGGTGTTCTGCTACTCTTTTCAACTTGACCTCCAGTGGGAGTTTGGGAGGTAGAGGTCTGTGAATTGATTATTTTTCTCTCTGTTTTTCAGGATTATTTTTTAAAATTAAATTTATGGAGGTGACATTGCTTAATAAGACTATGTAGGTTTCAAGGGTACGTTTCTATGATACATGATCTGTATATTGCATCGTATGCTCACCACTCAAAGTCAAATCATCTTCTGTCACCATATATTTGGCCTTTTTTACCCGTCACTACCCTCCATCCCCTTCCCTCTGGTAACTGCCATACTGTTGTCTGTGGCTATGAGTTTTAGTTTTGTATTCCCCGTATGAGTGAAATCATATGGTTCTTCTGACGGACTTATTTCATTTAGCACAATATTCTCAGGGTTTATCCATGTTGCAAGTATTTTATCTTTTCTTATGGCTGAGTAGTATTCCATAATATAAATGTATGACATCTTCTTTATGAGCAATGACCCAACCAGTTAGCCAGTACTGGCCATTCACATGCCCTTGCCTCCTTCCGCTAATAATGGGAAGAGTCCTTTTGGCAACTGCCTCAGTAATAGGACAGGACTGTGTTCATAAACTAGATTCAACAAAGTCTTGTCAGGCTCCATAGGTCACTGCTCCCGTCCTCCAACTTACTCCATCCAAAACCCAAGAAGGTACATTTATCGCATAGATAATGAGAAAAGTAACCTTGTTCATTTCTGACTTCTCTGTTTTTATCACATTTATAACATTTTTCATATTGCTTTCCAACAAAAGTGATATGTGAATGCATTTATCAAATGAATATATTATTGTATTCTACCAATTTTATTTTAGTAAATTAATTTTATTTTATTAAACTATGAGTACAACCACATTTTCTGCAGTGTAGCTATGCTATTATGGGGAATATCTAAATCTAATGGACTTAAGGCTTAACTCCAAGTAATGTTATGCTTTACTGTGGAAAACAGTGTTTGTTGCCCATGATTTACCATATTAGGGATCCACATCCTACATATTGAATTTAAAGCTCACCTGGTATGATGCTGGCTGCCACTACTGTGTCTCTCACCTCTACACATAGATCTTTACTAGGAACTTGACTTAGGGTGGAATTTCTTATCCCAGAAATCTTTGGGAAAATAAAATGAACCTTCATACAGAATGGGTAGGAATCACTACATTAGGTGTGGCTTTCTGAGTGCAAGGAATATATCCATAATGCTGAGAGTGAAATGAATTTGAAAAATACACAAGGTGAGGCTAACCTTCTGATGGAACAACTCACCTGGGAAAGTATTTACAAATTGACCACCCAAAGAAGATCTAAAATTTCAGAATTTCCAGTCAAGAGATCAGGGTATAGCCTTAGACCAGTGATGGCGAACCTTTTGAGGTCGTTGTGTCAGCATTTTGAAAAACCCTAACTTAACTCTGGTGCCGTGTCACATATAGAAATTTTTTGATATTTGCAACCATAGTAAAACAAAGACATATTTTTGATATTTATTTTATATATTTAAATGCCATTTAACAATGAAAAATCAACCAAAAAAATGAGTTTGCATGTCACCTCTGACACGCATGTCATAGGTTCGCCATCACTGCCCTAGACAGAGCTGGACTCTATGGTGACCTAGACTGCCTGGCATAGACAATGTATTCAAAACTGTGGCAGAGTTGAAGCTACTAGCATTCAAGAGAATAAGGTGCCAACAGAAGACGGAATTAATGTAATGTTTAAAAGGAGGGAAGAGAGCGTGTAGGAGGCAGTTAGTGTATATTCAACACTATTAGGATAGAGGGCCAGTAATCTGGATGAATCTATGATCCAATGGGCAAGGCAACTCGAACAATGGGAAAGGATGCTTTGTGTTATTTCAAAAAGCACAACTCAAAATCATCTTATTTCCAATGATAGTGAAGTCTGCGAACTTTGGTTAGTGTGAATGAGCTCCCAAGTGTTTAACAAAGTTGCTGAATGTACAAAGCTGAGGATTGTCACCCAGAACAGGGCAAGCGGGGACATCCCGGAAGTTCTGTCCCCAGAGGTGGAGCAACACTCAGCCTCATTCTCTCCGATGCCCATGTCTGTGACCCTCTGCTGTCCTTGTCCTTCGCCCGTATTACACAATTTCATGCTCAGAGGTGATGCGTGAATGAGAATTGGAAATGTAAAAAGTGGACTCTATGGAATTAAATTTTCATAAATGGCATAAAAGCTGAATTTTACATTGAAATTTCAAAGCCTCCCCATTCCACCAATGTTGCCTGTATTCTGGATTATAATGAATCAGGACACTCTTTTATTGTTACCTTCCACTATTTAAAAAGTACAATATTGTTTGGCATATCAGATTAATTCAGCATACTATTGTATTGCCATCTGGGCTTATCAGTAGCAACTACTTCCATTTCCATGTCTTATTAAACCAGACACATTACAGCAATTTGTATGTGAAACATTCTGGCATTGCTAAAATTTCTCTGATATTGAAAACACAAGTTGAATTAAAGCATATGCCTTGGGTTTGCTCAGGTTTTATTCATGTTCCAGTCCCTATCTGCAGAGGAGTTTTCTTTTTAGGGACAAAAATGTGTAACAGAAACTTCACATTATTTAAGAGCTAGTGACTCATACTCAAGTGGATTTTCTGCCTAGTTAGAGGAGTGCAGCCTTATCATAGGCACAGAAATGTGTGGGGGAGACTTTGGCTGTGCTCACACATCTAGGCCGGGTCTTTCCTTGGGTCCCCGATGGGGTGGCTTGCCCCTTCCTTGTGACAGCTGAGAGCCTGGGTGGCTCATTAAGCTTGAACTCAAATGACTTCATGCTGTTTCTACAAAAACCAATTTTTGCTGGGTCAGCTTTAATTTCTTAGACTTTGGGAAAAGCAGGCTATTCAGCCCAAGCAATCTGACAAAATAAGGTTTCTTGGCCCAGACTTCTGCCTCTCCTGAACGAGTCTGAAAACTTCTAAGCTAACAGCAACCTTTGAACCCCTTTGAAAGTGTTCATCTTCTCAAAACCCGTTGCCATCATAAACATCCTGAACAGACGCCTACCGATGGGATGCAGACGTCTCTCTCTCTCTCTCTCTCTGCACTTGCTCATCTGCCCCTTTTGGAGTCATGATCCATTACTGCTTTCTTCCTGTTCATGTGGTCGCACTGACCCAGAGGCATGTGGGATTTCACCATGAAGGCCTTCTGTGTGGCTGACCCTCTTCAGCTGTTAAGTGATTCCTCCCCTAATAGGTCCCTCCAGCCCCTAGAAGTTTGAATCTCTGCAAAGGTCTGCTCAGTGGCCCGGAATGCAGTGATTTCTGTTCCTGCTTTCTGCGCAGGAAAAGCTGCCTTCCTTCAGCGGTGGCAGTGATGACTGACTGACTTTCCTCTCCTTCTATTCCCCCTTCACCGTCCCTCCTCTCCTCTAGGAGCCGGCTCTGTAGAATACTACTTTTTCAAGCGTGAAGCAAAAAAGAAAGGAAAAAGAGAAAGTATGGCTTATTTGCCAGTTATTGGTGGGGTAGTTTCACCTTCCCTGGCCCCCTGCCAAAATAAAAGAAGGGAATTAGAACAGCATCTGACCTTATCTCACCCTTCCTCAAGATCGGCCTAAAAATACTGTTTAAGATTGATCACGTGAGCTGGAAAAACACTGACAGCTCTCTACCCTAAATTGTACTTTTTACCTCTTTATGTACATTCTTTGTGTTTCTTTATGTTTGGAGGTAGCACATATATTTATTCATTCAATGTTGATGAATTAATAATTGTTTGTTGGGTGCCTATGATATGTGTTGAGCCAGATGCCACAAAAGAAATACAAGCATTCAACATTTGGTTGTTGATAGCACAGGCAAGAAACACATATAAAATCCTTATGAGACAGTGCAAGGAAATAAATAATTCAATTCAAGAAGAAATAATACAGATGCTAAATAATATAAATGCTAAAAAGATTCAGAAAGAAGGAGATCAATGTTATCTCAAGTGAGTGGGGGAAAAATCCACACAGTGAGACTTTGGGAAGCCTCAAATGCCAGGCTCAGGGGATTGCACTTTATTCTATAGATAATGGAAACTGTTTGGAGATATGTGAGCACTCTCTAAGCATCTTGTTGGATGAAATGAGTACAAAAGAACTCTTCGTGGCTGTGAAGAAAGTGGCTCAGTAGAACGTGAATTAAAAGCCTGTTCAAACAGACAGCTTTTGCTTTTATTGCTTAAAGTATTACAAAGGGTATTACATATGTGTCCTTTTTTTCCTCCCACCCTTGACAGTCCCCTAGCCTCCCCTACTTCTCAGTGTCTTATGTCCATTGGTTATGCTTATATGCATGCATACAAGTCCTTCGGTTGATCTCTTACCCCGCTTCCCCCTGCACCCCAACCCTCCCTGGCCTTCCCGCTGCAGTTTGACAATCTGACAAACAGATACTTTCCAATGCAGGTGTGATGAAAATGAAGGAAGGAGAAATGCATGCCTCGCTAGGACTAGAGGGTCGATTGGGTAGATTGTACAGGGGGATGTTTGACGGAACCAGGCATTGAGCAGGGGAGCATGGGCAGGGAGGCACAAATACATTAGACAGAGTGGGAACAGCTGGGCAAAAGGCTGGACACAGCGTAATCCTCACTGAGTCTCAGTGGGTGGAGTGATCAAGTGGAATGCAGAGAAGCCCATACGTAAGTCCAGGAGGTATTCATCAGCAGCATCAGTGGCTTTTCATTCATGGCAGAGCTGGGCATTTCGGGACAGGAAGGGGGAATCCTGATACAGAAAGACAAGTGTTTCTATTTTTATTACGCTTATTTTCAGTTGGGGGGTGTGTCTGAAATTCTGTTCGAAAGATCTTGAACAGAGAAGAGGCCAATGTGATTTATTTCTGCCAAAGGAAGAAAAGTCTAGAAAAAGTCAACCATGAATTTCAACTGTCATTATATTTTTTAATCTAGGAATTTGATTTACATGCAGAGACAACATTTGCTTCTGAGTTACAATGTTTCCCATTATCTCTGAACTGACCTGCACAAATAAGAACAGGAGAGATGTCTGAGTGGCCAGTCAAGGTTATTTCCACCTTGCTTTTGATCTGTTCCAACTAATGAAGGCCCCATCAGGGGCTAATAAAGGAAGTTTGTTGTGGGTGATGCAGGGAAAATAGCTCTAAATGGTCTGAAATTAATATCTGTTCACCTTCATGCTTGATTTTGAGTGAGCCTAATGACATCAACGGACACAGAAGGCAGGACGAGATGGTCTTAAATTATTATTCGAAGACTGTAAGAAACAAGTCTGATTTTAATCTCATTAAGGGTTATTTTGAATACTCTAGAGCAGTGGTTCTCAACCTGTGGGTCGCCAACCTGTGGGTCGCGACCCCTTTGGGGGTCGAACGACCCTTTCACAGGGGTCGCCTAAGACCATTGGAAAACACATGTAAAAAAAAAGGTTACCACAACATAAGGAACTGTATTAAAGGGTCGTGGCATTAGGAAGGTTGAGAACCACTGCTCTAGGACATCAAATTAACCATCACAAACCTTTGCAAGTTCAATTGAAAACAAGAACACTTTCCCAGGTCTTTGGGATTCCATTTTTGAAGTGAATAAAGCCCAGAGTTTTTTAGTTTCTTTCCTCAGCCATAAGGAAGAGAACATTAAAGGACATTTGCTTAATTTGCTTACATCAAATCCAAGAACTTATTTTGGAGAAGGAACTTCTTTGGCAGTGATGTTATTTTCTGTAGGACAATGAACATGATCCAGAGCCGGAAACTCTTTAGAAAAGAGTCTACATATTCTAATATATGGACAATTTGGAGGGTAAAACCAAGGTACCTAATATGGTACATCACTTAATGCTAGTAGGACCTTAAAATGAAATTACCTGGTTCAATAACATTCTAGAATTTTAATGTTACCTAAAAGGAGAAAATTTTCCTTTATTCTCATATACAGTTTCGTGTTTAACGGGTATGGGCTTTGAAGTCTGACACAGGTTCAAGCCCTACCTCTGCTGTCACTAGCTCTGCGACCTAGGACCATTTTTTTCATTTGTATCTTAGTCTCCACTGTGTAGAATTATTGTGAGTGTTGAACCAGTAATTCATATTATAAGTATATGCATATAAAATAAGCATATATGGTAAATATAAGAATATGATATTAATGTGCTTGGGTTAGTCCCTGGCATGTGGTAATAACTCTTAATTTTTAGTAGTAATAAACATCAACATTAAGGAAAATGATCCCTGTGCTAGCTCCCTTCTTCCAACAAGCTCCTGTGATGCATCCTGGTTTATAGTGACTTGGAAAGTCTTTGCATGAGAGGGTATGGAAAGAATTATTGACTGTATTGACTTTTATACTTCATCCCAGAAAGAACTCCTGAGTTTTATTATTGTTCAAAAACGGTGGTGAACTCTGTCGTCTTCGACTTGATGCATGTGTTGGTGACATAAGGAAACATCAACTTTTGAGGTTTTTAAGTGTAGTATTCACCATTTTGCCTAAAAAATCTTAAGTTTACTTAGAGGACAATCAAATCCATTGAGGTGCTGAGAATGGAGTTTATATATAAGAACTCTTGTGTAGAAACAGGCTTACTTAAAGATATAACACATACATAAGTGAGTAGATGAATTGATTGTCCAAGTGCATTATAGAACATTTTAAGTGTAAATATTAGGTTGTCTCTACAAGATATCCATTTGTACTGACAAACAAGGTTTTAAGAAGACATTAAGATTTTGAAGTCTAAGATCAGTGTAAAAGACAAAGAAAATGAACTGAATTAGTGCCTATTATGCTTCGACTGAGATTGCTAATAAATGGTAATAATATTTTTCCCCCCAAATTTGTGACCAATTTGTTCATTTGCAGACAGGCAAAAGGGAAAGGAGGATAATGACATTTGCTGATATCTACCAGTGTCAGAGGTAGCATTCTACATTTGTTATCTTTTTCTCACAAAAGCCCTGCAAATTGTGAGTTGCACTGCCCATATTTTAGACAAGGAGAGCTTGTGTAGGAGAGGTTAAAGACAAACCAAGAGCCTACATTTAACAATGGAATAAATGGGTGCTCCTCATCATGACACTATAAGGCCACTCAGTGGTGCAGGAGTGTTGTCATTTTCTTCAGTGAAATAAGTCAGTACATTGAGTATCACTAATGTTTAGTTCTGAGAGAGGAACCTTCTAGGGGAAGAGGTGGATATTGACTGTTCTACTTGTCCCTTGCGGTTTTCTCATCTACTTATCTGACTGTACAACCACTGCCTGGGCAGCCAGTCATATTCTCAGGTTCCTGTCTTGACAACTTTCCTCTCCTCCCTCCCCGCAAAAGAGCATTTCCTAAACACAGGGGGAAGGCTGCTTAATATTGATTATAACAGATACAGCAATGTATACTGGATGCCTGGGGAGAGAGTGGAAAAGAACATTGGTAGCCTTCCAATGAAAAGTGCTTCAGTGTAACAGAAGCTCAAACTAAGCTCTAAATTTGTGGTCTTTGTTTGTTTTTAAATATATTTTTATTGATTTCAGAGAAGGAAGAGGGAGAGAGCGATAGAAACATCAATGATGAGACAGAATCATTAATTGGCTGCTTCCTGCATGCCCCACACTGGGGATGGAGCCCGCAATCCAGGCATGTGCCCTGACAGGGAACCGAACCTGTGACCTCCTGGTTCATAGGTCGATGCTCATTCACTGAGCTACACTGGCTGGGCTAAGTTTGTGTTTTAAATAAAACACAAAAGCAATCCTTACGTTAGTGTTGCGGGGGAGCCCTAGTCTATCCATGTAAGTATAAACTGGTGCATCCTGATTTAAATGAAAGCAAGAGAACAGCTGGCCACCAGGCTAACCGAAGGGGCAAAGAAGCTGAGTGTGGTGGGTGGGGCTTCTGGATAGCTTCTTCCCACATTGCTCCAAGCTCCTTGTGTGGCCATCTGTGCCCAAATGCAGACTCAGCTGGTCTCCTGCTCTGGGGCTAATCTTGTGCTCGGTTGGGTGTCAATAAAAAGCTTTAGTTTATTGCTCCGGTGACATTGCATCAAGGCTTCTAGTCTAGCTCTGACCTTGTGTTCTGGCTCCTGCAATGCAGCTTTTGCCCGGTCCCTAGCAGCAAGTCCTCCTCCATATGTGCCCCAGTTCCCATTGGAGGTTTTTCCTTCAACCTGAATCTACGGAATAGAAACTGGTTTGTCTGGGACTGCCCCAGTTTTAGCCCCCAAAGTCCCATGTTCTGGAAAAATCTCATAGCCCCTGGGCTTCCCAGAATAATCCCTCAGCCTACAAGCCCCCATGTGGATGATGTCCCCGGAATCTCCTTGGCACTAGGCCTAGCGCTCTCATTGGCTTTGTCTAAGGTTGAATCCTCAGACTAAATTGCTAAACTATTCTTCAGGTATTGCTGAGTGTGTTAATACATTGAATTTGGGATTTTGACAGCAAGTTCCCCTAAAGAGTGTGATTTTGATGAGCAAACCACTCACATCTTGATGTAAAGCCAAAGCATAGGGAATATAGTCAATGATATTGTAATAAGTATGTATGGTGTCATGTGGGTACTAGACTTATCTGGGTGACCATTTTGTAAGTTATATAAATATCTAATCACTGTGTTGTATACCTGAAACTAATACAATATTGTATGTCAACTATAATGGAAAAATTGGAAAAAATCACCTATGTCTTTTGAGCCTGAATTCTTGGTGATTAAAATTTTAGTTCAAGTCCTGGCCTGGTGGCCCAGTTGGAGTGTCTTCCCATGCACCAAAAGGTTGTGGGTCAGGGCACATACCTAGGTTGCGGGTTTGATCAGGAAGCAACCTATCAATATCCTCCACCCCCATCCCCCCCACTTCCCTTCCCCTCTCTCTCTAAAATAGAAATCAATGAAAATATATCCTTGGGTGAGGGTAATTTTTTTTTAATTTATAAAAGAGTTTTGTTAATACCAGGTATTTTGAAAATTTGTCCTTGACTAATATGAGAAGGTGAAAGGGGCTGGGAAAACTCAAGGTGGACCATATTAGAGTAAATGCTTTATTTAGTGGGGAAGCATTCAGCTCTGTTGTTGCTTTCACTGGTCTAACAGGATTAGCCACATATAGTTACTAAATATGTGCAATTATAGTCATATCTCCTCTTATTGTTGCTCCCCCTAAATCACAAACCACTTTGGCTAGAGATTTGAAAAGCATGTTTTATGTGGTCCTCAGAGTGTTGTTGTACAAATAACACAAAATTAAAAAAAATGATTGAGGTGAAAATAAAGATTCTTGTAACAGAATGATTTATGTTACTAAAGAAAGGGCTTGGCATATTACTCTAAGTTGGATCGAGTTTACTTTTGCTATAAAAGAAATGCCAGTTTACCTAATGACACTTCTAATTGCTTACATCTATTGCAGGGTAATATTGTGTTAAGCAATGGGGGGCATTTAAGTATAATGAGGAACTCTCAAGAGCAGGTTGTAGAACTAAAGCATTGCTTTTCATCATAGGCGGGAGAGAGAGAGAGAGAGAGAGAGAGAGAGATAGAGAGAGAGAGAGGGACTCTTAATGAAGAATATCCCTCACAGTTTCTTACTTCAAGATAAATACTGAATGGGTAAAACAAATTCTCACAAAATTAGCTTATAAGCAGGCAAGTCTCCTTTAAGAATTTCAAATAAAGAGTAATTCTTCATCTGAAAAAAAAAAAGACCCCAAATAGCTGCAGCAATCTTGAGAAAGAAGAACAAAGTTGAAGGGATCACAATACCAGATATCAACCTATACTACAAAGCCACTGTTCTCAAAACTGCCTGGTACTGGCACAAGAACAGACATATAGACCAGTCGAACAAAACAGAGAACCCAGAAATCAACCCAAGCCATTATGTTAAATTTATATTTGACAAAGGAGGCAAGAGCATAGAGTGGAGTCAAGACAGTCTATTCAATAAATGGTGCTGTGAAATTTGGT
>NW_006296405.1:2790142-2792178 GCF_000327345.1 Myotis davidii
ACAATGAGATATCATCTCACACCTGTCAGAATGGCTATCATCAACAAATCAATAAACAACAAGTGCTGTCATGGATGTGGAGAAAAAGGAACCCTCCTGCACTGCTGGTGGGAATACAGACTGGTGTAATACTGTGGAAAACAGTATGGAGTTTCCTCAAAAAATTAAACATGGAACTTCTATTTGACCCAGTAATTCCACTTCTAGAAATGTATCCCAAGAAAACAGAAACACCCATCAGAAAGGATATATGCATCCCTTTGTTCATAGCAGCACAATCTAAGATTTGGAAATAGCCTAAGTGCCTATCAGCAGATGAGTGGATTAGAAAACTGTGGTACATCTACACAGTGGAATACTACGCTGCTATAAAAAGGAAGGGATTCTTACCACTTGCAATAGCATGGATGGAACTGGAGAGCATTATGAGTGAAATATACCAGTCAGAGAAAGATACTAGTAGATATCACATGATCTCATTCATTTGTGGAATATAATTGGGGGGGGAAAGGTGACATATGTACTACTATTTGTAATACTTTAGACAATTTAAAAAAGTAATTCTTGATTGAGTAGAATTCTGTTTGTTGTTTACATGAACTGTCACGTGGCAGGAGCCATTTTAAA
Organism: Myotis davidii; assembly: GCF_000327345.1. NCBI lineage: Eukaryota > Metazoa > Chordata > Mammalia > Chiroptera > Vespertilionidae > Myotis > Myotis davidii. The sequence goes on from NW_006296405.1 coordinate 2,790,770, forward strand.
CAGAATAAATACAGCGCCTGGTACTATCAGATGTGTGACTTCTTTGGCTACAAAGATGATGGGTATATATTGCAGAAATGCTTGCGTGTGACTTGATTCATGAGAAAATAAGTGGTTTTTACCCCAGTAATGGTGGCTTATGATGCTTCCCTAGCAGGAGTTCATGTGAGAGCCCTGATCACCAGCAGGAGGTGGCTAAGAAAGAGGCGCTCTGCCATAGCATGGGTGGGCTGCCAGAGCTGTGTGCAAAGGACAGAGCCTGCTTTAAAAGGGTGTTGGCATCAATGCTTTCCACGCCACAAGAGAATCTTGGGAAAGAAGACAGATCTTGGGGGGAGAATCTCAGCTCCACCACTCAATAGGTAGGCAGCCTTAGGCAAGTCACTAGCCTCTCTCTGTGCCTTGTCTTCGCCTCTAACTAGGTCCGGCTAGTCATATTCTCTCACAGGGTTGTTTTGAGCATCAGATGAGGTAATGTCTGAAAAAGTACTTTGTGAACTCTTAAATGCTACACAAAGGTTAACTATTTCCCCATAATGTGGTTTATAATTGCATGTGTTTAGGTATTCCATGAGTCACAGTGTTACCTTCGGAAGCTAAGGCCTGATATAAGTAATTCTGTGACACAGATATTAGTCCTTTCCCTGGGTAGAAGCATTACAAAAGGTTAGCACTATATTAAGGATTAGTTCTATTGCTCTATTACATTATTAATGATTATATGATCGGTAAATGATCAGTTTGATTGAAATCATTGTCAGGTGTTCTCAGGGCCCTGGAGAGGAAGCTGATGAATGACATAGGTTTCTCCAATGTAGTGACTTTTCAATTATTAAATGTTAAAAAAATCTAATTAATGGAATCACTGTGAATAAAATGTCATCAAGTTACAGACTTGGAGTATTAAAGGAATTGTCCCTCTTTTGAAGTAATTTTTCTTTGAACAAATCAGAACTTTTCTGTAAAAGTTTCAGCCAGTGAATATTTTGAGCCATTTTTCAAAGAATCGTTTTGAGTAAGAAAGAGAGAAACCCATTTCTTTTTCACAAGGAAAGACTTGTTTTTAAATGAATGAGTGAATGGGTTTGGTTTGTTTCGGCCAGGAATTTTAATTGTTTTTGAAAAGGTTTCTGTTGAGCCTCTTCTTGGGAAATAGGTGACCCCTGCCCCCCATCTCTATCCCTGATTTCTCCTGTGGGTTCTTGGAACCATGGAAGTGACAATCAACATGAGAATTCTACTTGGGTACTCAGACTGATGACATCTATGAAACTAATTTCCTCCTCACTATCTCCACACCACAGCCCCTGACATCCGTTTTCTGTTAGTAGCCCAACATTCTTCCCCTTCTGCATGCTGAAATGTCTTGGGGTTATACCTGTCTTTCAGTATGTTCACACGTGCTGACT
>NW_006296405.1:2792215-2834874 GCF_000327345.1 Myotis davidii
CACCACTGGGAACTTTCATTACACCACGACTTCTCATGTTAAGTAGCAATTGGCTCTATATTGGGTGTTACATCAAATCACTCCCCAATGGCGTAGTGTTTTTTGGTCATGCATGTTTCATCAGATTCACTGGGGCTGGGCTCCTGCATACCTGAGCTTAGCAGATCAGCCACTGCCTGTTCCCCCTTGCAGCTCTGATTAGCTATGGTTACTTAAGCTTCTTGGGCATGGCCTTCCCCTGGAGGGACCTTGGGAAAGGCCAGAATCAGGGGGGCAAGTAGGTGTTTCAAAACTGGAAGTTCACCAACCCCCAACTTCAATTTGTGCTTCTTCAGTTTGTCATAGTCTGGGACCCTCCCTCCCTATTGTGAAAAAGCAAGCACATCCTGTATGGCAGTGTAGGATGTACCTCCATTCTGGTGGGGAAAGTGTTCTCCCCAAAACTGGTGTCTGCGGCCCCAGATCCCTGGGAGTGAGCAGGTGGGAGCCAAGATAGCCCTGATAAAGTCCATGTCATCAGCAAGGGGAACAGAGAAATGGCAGTGAACACCCCAGATGGGGTAGGTTTGGGGACACCGCAGAACATAAATGTCCACAGCTTTAGTAGGAGGAAGAAGGGTGTGGGGAGAGGAAGAGGGTGTGGGGGCTGAGCAGTCCACTAGAGTGGCTCCAAAGCCAGAGATTATTAATCAGATTGATAATTTAATCTGTGTCAGAAATTTCAGGAAAACAATAATAAGTTGAGTTAATTTTAAAATAACAGTGGCCAGGTCATAGGGGAGTTTAAAAATATTAATGTATCTATTGTTTAAAAATGATGAGCTATCAGTTTAATTCAAAAAGCTGAATTTTGTAGTTTGTATTGGTTGATAAGCATGTTCCTCTTCAAGATCATTAAAGACGTGGCTGAATTAAGTAACACATGTAAAGCACCTAGCACAATTTCTAGTAGCTGGTAGGTCCTTAATTAACAGGAGCACTTCTACCCTTCCCTTTCCAATAATTCAACAATTCAAAGAAAATTATTCACATAGGTAAATAAAATTTAAAATCTCTCTGTGAGCTGTTTTGATCTAGTTCTTGGGAATCCGAAAAGTTTTTAAGAAGTGGAAGAAAAGGTCTGGGGATAGGAAGAATGAGGATAGATGTTTGTTAGATCTGTCTCAGATGTAGGTATAGAATATATATCTCCACATAGGTGTGCACTGGAGGCAGACAAGTCCACATGAACCTCCCAATCCCCACTCCCAGGCCCAATCCACCACTAAATGACCGAGACGGATTCGCACAACTGAGTGCCAATTTGGGAAAGCTGGCATGTGGAACTCTAAATGTGTAAAACAGGCAAGTTGGGGCGATATTCTACTACAAAAGATTCTTTGCTCTAAGATATAGATCAAGTAAGAAAATTTGCCACATGTCTCTGTTGCATGAAATGAATTTTATTTAGATGAACAGTACGTGAATAACCATCTGAATAAATCCGCAAATTCAGAAATTTTTGATGTTGCTATTTTTGTTTTTCTTCTGGATTTGGAATTAAAAAATAAAGATGTACTTAAAATTCTTAAGGAAACAAGTCTTAAGAAGTTCATTAATGCATACAGTTATATGTCTTTGGGTTCCCATCTTCTTTGGATCTTTCCTCCATATTCTCTATATTTTGTTTTCTACAATGAATCAGGTATTCAAGTAAATCTCTTATTATAGCTTGTTTCTTTACTATCCAATTCATGATCACATTTTGTATGTTTTATATGTAAGAGAGAATTGTTATTTGGAAATTTTCTTCTCACCCATTATTGCTAAAAACATGTCTTTGGGAGTCTAAATGCTAATTTTCTCCTTTTTACCATATTATAATGTACACATTTGAATAATTGCTTACTTCCAAAAGGACATGTGTCCATCTAGATGGGAAATGATATTTTAGAAACTTGTTTAAAAACTTGCCTCTCTACATCATGTAATTCTCAGAAGATGGAGCAAACCTTTTGGGGCTGAAATCCCCTAGAGTTTTATTCTCTTGTCCTGTCTAGTTTTTAAACATCTCTTGATGATTATGGCAACAGCAGAAAATACTTACCAGTGGCTTTGATGTGTGAACAAATGACAGTATATCATCAATTGCCATTGACTGGACTGTGGTGTTTCTTCCACAGTATATAGAAAACAAATACCCTTCAACGCCTATTTTAAAAAGATGAATCATCAGCAGGGAGTTTTCTAATCCATCTTTATGTACATCCCAGAAAAGAAGTTACCACGATTGTTGTGGCTAGTCAAATGCTTTTAAGAAAACACATGTAACTTTGACTTCCAATTTTTATTTGGTTATGAAGACAGCATAACATATTTAGCCTCATGGATAGAAAACTCTTCTGAAAGATAACTCTAGTGCATTGATGTGTTGTATTTAAGAGCCATTTAGAAGCTATCTGTAATCAAGACCAACGACTATGGCAATATTAGTGTGTGAATCAGTACCCTTCAAAATAGCATTTACCTGAACAAATAATTTTGTGAAAACATCTACAAAAAGATGAATTAGTCTAATCCTTTGGAGTTTCCCAGATGTCCAGTTTTAAAAATTAGAATCTGGGATTTTTTTCTCTTCTGCCTATGCGTTTTTCAAGATCCGGAACCTTGCAGGATCCTTGTGGCAACTTCAGACACTCCTTTCCTTTCCTGAGTGTCCAGAATACTCCGTCTTAACATCAGCAGGTCCCTCCTCAGATTGTCTTGAAACCTGTTGCCTACCTGTCTCCCTTCCTGCTCTCAATGAGCTCCTCAAAGTAACACTCGGTCTTCTGCTGATCCTGAGCCCTTGAACCTAGAACAGTGCCTGGTACATAGTGACTGACTTTATACAAGAAAGGCCATGTACTGACGTAAGTACAAACTGCATGTTATATTTAGTTGACTGGGAACACCATCTTTTTGGAAGAATGTGCAAGTAAGCGCAGATAACACTCAGATATCATTTGGATAACATTTGGATGAGATTTGTCTCATTGAAATGCCCATGTTTATAATGGCTGCTAAGAGGGATCCTCTGCGTGACACCAAAGTGGTGATGGTGAAAGGTCCCTGTCACAGCTTTCATCATTCCCTCCGACCTTGCATACATGTTTCTAGTCAAAACTATTGACTGCATCTGCCTCCTGCCCTCTCATTGCTTGCTATTTCAGAGTGTGGGGGAGAAAGAAAGAGAATTGGAGGGAGGTAAATGGTGAGGGCAAGAGATGAGGAGCCGAAGAACCAGGTTTCTTTTTTATGAGCCCAAACACTATCCTATAATCTGACCTGAAAAATAAAAAGGAGACCAATGTGTGTGAATTTATCTCTAAAATGGGACCCAGGGGTTATTAGTTGTTGGACAAAGCAAATAACAACCCATGAAAACTGTCCCCATAAACTCTCCCTTGTACTTTTCAAATACCCCTAATTTGAGAGTCAGGAAATGATTTGTGAAGTCCTGATCTGTACCTACAGACCAGGAATGTTGACAAGAGCAAAGAAAGTCTTTTAATCTCCCTCGTCCTGCTTGGGGCCAGGCTGAGGGAGAGACGATGAATTTAATTCGATGCTATTATGCCATGATATTGTGTCAATATGCGATGATGTGTGTGATGGCACAGCGTCATCACATGGTGACGCAACATCATGACGTAAGATGTCACAACGCCAATTAAGGATGGGACTTCAGGAGGGTTTTTAAATTGAGCAAAAGATCTGCAATTATCTGATCAAGGGCTTCAAATGCAAGCTAGTGAGGGAACTGAACTGTGAATTATAGATTAGAAAATGTTCCTTTGCATGAATTATGGCTCTTTTAAAATTTGTATATGGGTCCTAACAGAAATTATAACCCCTGTCCTTGAAAGGCCCGTTTAGAAATCAAAGTATAATTTTATTAATTAGACTATTTCTATCACAGGTTGTCCATATATTAGTTTTCTTTTGTCTGTGAAATATGAGTCTGTGGTAAATTTAAATATAATTTCAGAATGAGTTTAAGAAAATGTAATCTTCTCTTAATTTACATATTTCTTAAAAATTATTTAGTATCTAATAATGCAGGTAAAATGATTTATAATTGAAATTACATTGTAACTAATATCTTTTGTAGGCAAACATTTCATAATAATAATCTCATCCTGTGATTCTAATAATATAAAAATATTAAAAAGTAGAAATAAATTGTAAAATATGGTTTACTCTTTACTCATTGCTGCACCACAGCCTTCCTCTTTCCCTCCGTGGGGTGTGTGTGTGTGTGTGTGTGTGTGTGTGTGTGTGTGTGGAGGGGAGGTGTTCTTAGGCAAGCTTTCATCATTTTGTGCCACAGTGATACCATTTAAAAATGAGGCTAATGCACTTTTTCTGGTTTTTATAGGGATAGCGTGTGCACAAATTATATGCTGCTTGCGAATGTTCTTTGTGCTCTTTGGAATAAGTGTTGTCATCTTAACTCTAGGGTACTATTAAATAACTTCTACAGAGCTACATAGACTCTATGAACTTGAAATCAAATAGGGAAGAATTTAAGTTAAAACTAAGATGGATTTTATGTTTGATACTTTATCTTGACTTTTTTCTGATGGTTTCATTTCTGGATTGATTTGTTCAGAAATAAACTAGATTCCGAAGTCAAGAAGATAGTGATATATGCAAGATTTTGTGATATTTAACGTTTCAGAAATTCCTTCTGTCCTGCACATGTGGATTTAAAGGTGCATGTTTTTCACTGGTGAAAGGAGCTGTGCAACTCACCTCAAGGAGAATATAGTTTGAACAAAGGTTCAAACTTCCTTCATTCACATGTGGCTTTGGTAGTTCACAATCCAGAGAATACTGAGGAAGCCCAAAGTCTTACAAGGGTTCCTTGGTACTTATATTTTTCCATAATGAAGAGAAGAGATTGTTTGTTGTCTTAAAAATTCATACTTGTCCCCTGGCCAGTCTTGCTCAGTTGGTTGGGCGCATCCTGTGCATCAAGAGGTCACCGGTTCGATTCCTGGTCAGGACACATGCCCGGGTTGGATTTCAGGTTCGATCCCCAGTAGAGAACATGCAGGAGGCAGCCAATTGTTATTTCTCTCTTTCCCGCTCGCTTTAAAATCAATTTAAAAAGTTAAAAAAAATTCACACGTCTCTGTAACTCCAGTAAAAATGTACCAAAATTTCGTGCCTTCTGAAAGTGGTACATGACTTTTTGATGGAGTTTGAAATGGTGGCTGATTGCTTTTGAATACTCAAGCTCCACTGGTTGGCTGCTCACATCTGCAGCAGTGAAAGACAATTAGCAAATTTGTTAATTAGCTCTGGTTTACACATTAAACAAGCAACATAATTCTATGTAACTTTAACCAACAGGCTGTGTCTTGATTACAGGATATTGCTGCTCATTAATAAATGAAGGTATTTTTAGATTTTGCCAGTGTGTATGCATTTCATTTGCTTGCCTTTTGTAGCTCAGTCGCCAGGACCACCTACATAACCTGTAGGGCTCAGAGTTCAAGCACTAAGGCATTCGAGACATTGAATTATGAACATTAAACTGAGTGTGCAACCATTGTGAGTGCAAGGCCATTCTAAATCTAGGGCCCCGGGCGACTGCACAGGTGACGTGCCCTCCTGGTCTTACCAGTTGTGCATCGACAGCATTGGGTCCTATGTGCTGAATCAGAGTGTCTATAATTTATGGCCAATTTGTAGGATCTCTAGCTTTGGTTGGATCCTTTAATATGTTTTGAACTACTTAAAAATACTTTTTTATTTCTGTGTAAATTATAATTGCTTTGTTTTAGTTAATAATGATCTATCATTATTTCTTGCTTATCTGTAATCAGGGAGAATGTAAAGCAATATAGCATCAAAAAAGTCCCTTAAGTAACTTGAATGAATGGGGCCTAATTTAAACTTGCAAAATGCTCAGTTCACACAAAAGCTGAATTCCTTAACAATAAAAAAATACTTTATTATTTCAAGTTTGTACAGTACTTGGAATAAGTGCTGCTAACAAGTACTTGAAACTGTTAAGTCCTACCTGACGTAGGGTAAAGAATTGGAAAGATTTCTTTGCACAGAAACCATAAGCTAATTTTTTAAAAAACTTGATTGTTGACACTATGGGAGATGTCCCCCACTTTGTCCCCCTTTGTCCTTTCCCACCCAGGCCCTGTCCCTCCTTCCTTGGCCCTCACTACACTGGTGTCTGTGTCCATGGATATATGCATATATGTTCTTTACCTAATCCCTTCCCCTTCTTTCCTCCAGTCCCCCAACTCCCTCACCTTTGACAGCTGTCATTGTGTACCATGTATCCATGCCTCTGCTTCTCTTTTGTCAGTTTATTTTGTTCATTAGATTCCGCATATTAGTGAGATCTTACGGTATTTGTCTTGGTCTTACTGGCCTATTTTGCTTAGCATAATACTCTTCAGGACCATCCATGCTGTCACAAAAAGTAAGCGTTCCTTCTTTTTACAGCTGCGTAGAATTCCATTGTGTAAATCTACCACAACTTTTTTTTGTAAATATATTTTTATTGATTTTTTTTACAGAGAGGAAAGGAGAGGGATAGAGAGCTAGAAACATCGATGAGAGAGAAACATTGATAAGCTGCCTCCTACACAACCCCCACTGGGGATGTTCCCGCAACCAAGGCACATGCCCTTGACCGGAATCAAACCTGGGACCCTTGAGTCCACAGGTCGACACTCTATCCACTGAGCCAAACCGGTCAGGGCTACCACAGCTTTTTTAGTGCACTCATCTACTGGTGGGCACTTGGGCTATTTTCAGATCCTGACTATTGTAATTATTGCTGCTGTGAACATAGTGGTGTACATATTCATTCTGATTCATGTTTTGGGAATCGTAGGATATATACCTGGAAGTGGGATTGCTGGATCAAAAGGCAGTTTTTAAATTTTTTTTTTGAGGAAATTCCACACTGTTTTCACAGTGGCTGTACCAGTCTATATTCCTACCAACAGTGTACTAGGGTTCCCTTTTTTCCACATCCTTGCCAGTACTTGTTTGTTGGTTTGTTGATATTAGTAGCCATTCTAACATGTGTGAGGTGGTACCTCATTGTTAATTTAACTTGCATCTCTCTGATGATTAGTGATTTTGAGCATCTATACTAATAAAAGGGTAATATGCTAATTAGACTGAATAGATGGGACGACATTCCGGATATCCTTCAGGACAAAACCGCAGCGGCTGTGAGGGCCGAGGGCTGGCGGCACAGGAGAGGGGGTGGCACGGGCCGGTTCAGCGCCATGGCCCCCTTTCGCAGAGGCGGCGTGGGAGAGGTGGAGCACGGGAGAGTTGGTGGTGCTGGAGAGGCCATGGTACAGGAGAGGCAGCTGCACAGGCTGGTCCAGTGCCGCATGACCATTTCTGCAGGGGCAGCGGGAGAGGGGGCTGCACAGTCCCGTTCCCAATGCTGCCCCTTCTGCAGAGGCAGCCAGCCACAGAGGCAGTGGTGCTGGCCGGGGCCGGCGCCATGCCTCCACAGAGGCTGGATGGCATGCGACCTGCTGTGCCTCAATCTCCCACAGCCCCTCCCCCAGCCGGCCTGGCCCCAGATCGCCCCCCACCCATCAGTGGGTGGGGGCCTGGGCCAGAGCTAAGAAGCGAGGGCTGCGGCTGGCAGTGACAGCAGCAGCGGGGGGATGGGGGCAGCGCCTTCCCCTGATTGTCCTGATCCCTCCCAAAGGAATCGGGCCTAAGCCATCAGTAGGACATCCCCTGAGGGCTCCTGAACTATGAGAGGGGGCAGGCGGGGCTGAGGGACCCTCCCCCCAGTGCACAAGTTTTCGTGCACTGGGCCTCTAGTCTTTTCATATGTCTGTTGGCCATTTGTATATCCTCTTTGGAGAAGTGTCTACTTAGGTCCTTTACCCATTTTTAAATTGAATTGTTTGTCTTCCTGGTATTGAGTTGTATAAGTTCTTTATGTGTTTTGGAGATTAGCCCCTTGTCAGATGAATCATTGATGAGTATGTTCTCCCATACAGTGGGTTCCCTTTTCATTTTGTTTATGGTTTCCTTTGCTGTACAGAAGCTTTTTAGTTTGATGAAGTCCCATTTGTTCATTTTTTTCTGTGTTTCCCTTGGAGTCATATCAGCAAAAATATTACTCCAAGAGATGTCTGATATTTTATTGCCTATATTTTCTCCTAGGATTTTTATAGTTTTGCCACTTACATTTAAGTCTTTTATTCATTTTTTAGTTTATTCTTTTGTGTGGCATAAGTTGGTGGTCTAGTTTCATTCTTTTCCATATGTCTGTCCAATTTTCCCAACACTGAGGAGACTTTTTATGCTCCATTGTTTGCTCTTATCTCTTTTGTCACATATTAATTGACCATAAAAGTGTGATTTGATTTCTGGGATTTTTGTTCTATTCCATTGATTTATATACCTGTTCTTGTGCCAGGATCAGGCTTTTACAGTGGCTTTGTGGTAATATAGTTTGATATCTGGTATTGTGATTCCTCCAACTTGGTTCTTCTTTCTCAAGATTACTGAGGCTATTTGGGGTCTTTATGGTTCCATCAAATTTTTGGAATATTCTCGATCTGTGAAATATGCCATTGGTATTTTAATAGGAATTGCATTGAATCTATTGTGTTGAGTAGTATGGACCTTTTAATGATGTTAATTCTTCCAATCCATGAACATGGTATATGCTTCTACCTGTTTGCATCATCCTCTATTTCTTTCTTCAGCGTCTCATAGTTTTATGAATACAGATCTTTTACCTCCTTGGTTAAGTTTATTCCTAGTTACCTTATTTTGTTGCTGTTATTGTTGCAATAGTAAATGGGATTGTTTTCTTAGTTTCTCTTTTGGAGACTTCATTATTGGTGTATAAAAATGCCACAGATTTCAGATATTAATTTTATATATTGCTACTTGGCCAAATTCATTTGTTAAATCTAGTAGTTTTGGGGGGAGTCTTTTGAGTTTTCTACTAGTATGTACAATATCATGTTATCTGTGAATAATGATAGTTTGACTTCTTCTTTTCCAATTTGGGTGCCTTTTATTTCTTCTTCTTTGATGACTGTGGCTAAGGCTTCCAGCTCTGGCTAGCCCCTCTTGTGACCCTGCCCTTCCTACCAGTCTGGAGGTGGTTTCTGCCCTTCCTTGTTTAAAAGTCTCCTCCTCAGCTAGACTTCAGTTGGTAATTCAGGGAGAATGTTCCCCAATTTAGTTTTATTTTCAGTTTGGTTCTAGGAGGAGCTGCAAGAAAGATTCACCTACACTACCACTAGCTTGAAAACCTACAAGCTAATTACTTTTAATGATGTGTTTTCTTGACTTTAGATAGAAGGCCAGGCTTTCTACCCAGAATCTTGTTTATACTAACAATTTACTTCACGAACATTTTTGCCTTAGAGATGGCAAACTTTGATCCTGTTCCCTTTGAATTATTAAAATTTCAAATAGTAGAATCTGAACTTAATGAGACTTTGCTGGTTATTTTACCTTGACAAGAATATTATTATTATTATTATTATCATTATTATTATTATTTTAACGTGTGTGTATGTATATGCATATTTAAGGAGTGGGTGAGTAACAGATTTAACTTTAAACCATATCTTGCTTTGACAATTAGTAGCATGAGTAAGTCTTTAATATTAGTTACCTTTCTTTTAGGAAATCTGTAGGTTGTGAATTCATTTTTCTTCAGGCTTGCAAGAGAACCCAAAGTTCATGGAGACAAAACTTCCACAGATGTGTTAATCCCCTGAAGAGTATCCCTTCAACAGACTGTTCAGTCTGTTATCTCCCTTTCTAATGAGGGAACTCACAATCTCAAAATCTTATGTCATACATTTCCTTGTTATGCCATATTGAAATCTGTTTTCTTTGAACCTGTTGATTCTGATTTGACCTCTGTGGGTCCTTCACAGTAAGACTATTTTAATTCCACATAACCAATTTGAAAACATTTAAAGATAGTTATGATATCCTTCTTTAGTCTTCTTTCCTCCACTCTAAACATACATTTGTCTTAAAATTTTATTATTTTTAATGTCTTTTCATATGACACGGGACCCTTCTGATGTGGGAAATTGAATGTCCAGTTTGTCTACATCCTTAGGTTTCAACACCTCTTTGTGTTTGCCTCTAAGGTTCAACACTAAGAACAAAATGCAATGTGGAAGTGAATCACCAGTGCCAAGTGAGGCCTATTGCCTCGCTTCTATGAGATATTGCTTTTTGTTTTTGGAAAAGTTTTTTAATTTTGTTATTGCTAAAGGTAGTACCCGCCTTCAGGTAATCATACTGTATTGTTGATTCATATTAAATTTTATACCACCCAAAGTTCCTATGTCTCTTTAAAAGTGGATGACAAACCATTTATTTTAAACATTTGGTACTTAGGAAATTTGTTTTGAATTGTAAAGTTTGTTAAATTTCAATGTGTTTGACTTGACTTATCTCTTCACTCTGTTAAGTCTATTTTAATTTCTATAATTCATTATCCCACTCAATTTTGTAAAAATATGTTTTATTGATTTTTTTTTTTTTTCATAGAGGAAGGGAGAGGAATATAGAGAGAGAGAGAGAGAGAGAGAGAGAGAGAGAGAGAGAGACATTGATGAGAGAGAATATCGTTTGGCTGCTTCCTGCATGCCCCTCACCAGGGATTAAGGCTCACAGCCAGGCATGTGTCCTGACCAGACATCTCTTAGTGCATGGATTGACACTCAATCACTGAGCCATGCCAGCTGGGCCCACTCAATTTTTTTTGTCATCTTCACAGTTTAGGACATTACCATTTGTTTTCTAAGCCATTGATAATATTTGGATAAGAGAAGGTCAAGAATAGAACCCCATGGCAAAATTCTTTATCCCTGTTGAGATTCTTTTCTTAATCAGTAGGCTTTTGAGTACAGCTGTTCAAGTAATTACTGATTGTCCTAGTATCTGTTGACATTTCTCCATCTTTTCCATTTGGGTATGAAAGGCCCTGTTTTGTTGTAATCCAATATTATTGACTGCACTTTCTGACCAGACTAATGGTCCCCTTAAAGGAAGTTATAAAGTTGATTTATGTAACATAACAATAGTTAAGAAGTTTGAAGATAAAATAAGTACCTCAGATAACTCACAAATAAATCATCCACAAGGTAGTAAAAGTCAACTGTATTTATCCAAGGGAGAATAAGGTGTGGTTGGAGTCCACTGACTAATTCTCATTCTGGGCCACATAATTTTAACTTTGTTTTCTAGTCACCAGAGACACATATTATCATGGCAATGGATAATAGGAAATGTCACAGGAGTACTTAAGAAGAATAAAGTTGTAGGAAATGTTGAATGGAGACTGACTATATGTTTCTGGAGGGATACACAAGGGTGAATCTCTTATAAAGTTCATGTGTCTATCTTTGGGGTATTAATGTTGTCACTGAGATGTACCAGGACCGTCTTAGAAACCTGACTGGTATTTAATAATATTGTGATCACACCAGGTAGGAAGTATCTGCCTCTTAGAGTTGCTTGTAAAGATTAAATGAGAAGTTGTAATAAGTATCCAGCATAGTCCCTGACATAATATGAACTTAATAATCCTATTAATTAATTCAGCAAGCATTAACTGTATGCTAATATATACCAGGTACAGGGCATTTATTTTGTATGATAACTGAGAAGCAATGTGTATTTTTCCTTCTGTTTTCATATATGTGTATACATATATAACTTAAATAAGTAAATATTGCTAGCTGGAGTCCACATGACTCATTAATGAATTTATTATTTTTTCAACCAAAAGTGTATAAATCTTAGACTGAGAGTACATATACAAGACCAGAACAATTTGTTTATTTGGCCATTCCATAGAACCAAAGGATTTCTGAGATTGGATGGATCTTCTAAATAAAATGCAATTTTTATTACCATATTAGGAAACTGACACTAAGAGATTTTTTTAGTATGTCTTAGAGCTAAAACCAGATTTTCCTGTTTTTGACTCATATTCCTTACTCAGTCAACATTATCTTTTCTACCATATCAACCCGAACAGATTCCTCCAAAGGGGGATATCACCCGTAAACTTGTGATATGGTGTCACAAACCACAGGGTAGAAAATGCCATCCTAACTTGGCCTATTGATTTGAATATGCAAATTAGAAAAACTTAAAAAGATGTGATAACTCTTGGTGGTGGGTATACTTTTTGTGTGCAGTTGAAATATTTGGTATGAAATAATAAACTTGTCAAAACTGGTCACCCTTTGTAGGCATAGTTCATTGATATGATGATGTTCATGTTCTTGAATGACTGATCTCATTCAAAGGATCAACAAACAAACCTATTGGGAAGGGAATTGCCCATCTAAGGCATAACCTAAGGGAAGCTGAAAAGAATCAATGAAGAATAAGAAGCTAAACTTTTTTTCCTGGAAGGAATCAGCCAGTTAGTTGTGTTGAATCCTATCTGATGTGTAGGAGATAAGGAGGTGGCGGTGATGTCTGAAGAATAGGGATAAAGTAGTGAAAGTTGCCGTGATGTTGATTCAAAATTTTCTCCCACTTGGTGAAATCCATTGCTTAGGGGTGATTCTCCTTCAAGGGAAGGTTGCTTACAAATTCAAGGCCATTTTCTAAATCTCACACAGCTTACCATTGTGCCAACTTTTCTGCTTTTATTTTTATTCTTTTCACCTTAGAGATATCTTAGAACACAGGTTCTATAATTCCTGCTTTGTGATATGATATTAGACGTGGTCCCAGTTGCCCAGGCTACTACTATAAACACAGGGCTATTCGGGCGGACAGCTGGACAAGGAGTAAGGGCTGAGGAGGCTGCAGCCTGTGTATGGACAGGGAAATGGAAGAGCCTGGGACTTCCTACTTGAGCACAAAATAGATCACAGAGAGTGAAAGAGGCAGCTGGACTTCAGAGGTCATTGAATTCTTCTATTTTGCAAATGAGGAAACTGAAGCACAGAGGGAGAAAATATTCTGCCTAACACCGAAGATCTATCATCACAATTTGCCTTAAAACTCAGATAATTTGATAGCAGATTCCAACCAAAATACTTCAGTATACAAAAATATATGAAACATAAGAGAAACACCTGTATTCTGTCCCCCTATGTCAAATCTTAATTTTTTTTCGATGTCTATATTTTCTTTAGACATTTTTAAGAATCTTCTTTGCTCTGACCATCTTTTTCCAGAGCTAATTACAGCTCCATCGCCTATGCATGGCTGTATAATTTTACTACATGTAGATATGCCCAAAACAATACCCAATATTATTCATCATAAACAATATCAAACTGTATGCATTCTTCAACAATTTTTTTTTAATTTGCTCAACTTGTTTTTGAAATTTCTCTGTGTTAAAGCATGTAGCTGCAATTAATTCATTTTAACTATGAATGGAATTCCAATGCAGAAACATACCCCAATTTATCCATTCTTCTCAGGTGAATCCCGATCTTTTGTGAATCCCGATCTTTTGTTATTAGAGACAAACCTACAGTGGACATTTATATGCATTTTCTTTGGCTCTAGTGTGAGGGTCTCCAGGTTAGAGTCTCCTGCTGGTGGGCTGTGAGAGGGTATAGTGAGCTGTGTGGGCCAGCACTACAGAACTGGGCCTAGGGTGGCGGAGCCCCTGGGATGGTGGCTTCAGGCCTCTGGCAGTCTCTTTCTCTCAATGTGAAGTGCTCCAAAAATAACATCACTTTCTATTTTTGCCAAGATGTGACTAGATTGGGAAGCATTGTTCTAAGCTAGTGGTTCTCACACATTATCATGCATCAGAATCACCTGGAGGGCTATTGAAAAGATTGCTGGCTCCCATCGAGAATTTCTGATTTACTAGGTCCCATGTATTTACATTCTAACGCATCCCCAGCGATGCTAAAGTTCTTGGTCTGGAGATCACATTTGAGAGCCACTAGGGTATATATGTAGGAGTTGACATGGAAGTCATAAGAAGTCCCAATTGATTATTCAAATGCCTTTGTATTATTGCAAAATATTTCCTCATAATTAGTATGTCATATAATCTACAATATAATTTTAAAGTAAAAATGATATGATTCTATAATTCAATAGCTTGGTATTTGAAGCTTTTGTGTGAAAGACAGAGAACATTTAATCATACTCAGAAACATCTGCATTCCCTTTTGAGCATTTGGACCCAGGAAGAGGGCTTTCTACCATGAAATAGTATGGGCTGTAAAAAAGAAGGAACTCTTACCATTTGCAACAGCATGGATTGACCTGGAGAGTATTATACTAAATAAAATAAGCCAATAAGAAAAAGACAAGTGTCACATGACCTCACTCATATGTGGAATTTAATGAACAAAATAAACTGATGAATAAAATAGATTAAGAGACATAGAAGCATGGAGCAGACTGGAATCTCAGAGGGAAGGAAGGTTGGGTGGATGAGGGGGTGAGATTAACCAGGGAATTTATATGCATACTAGAGGCCCTGTGCACAGATTCATGTACCGATGGGGGTTCCTCAGCTTGGCCTGGGCCTTCTCGCAATCCGGGACCCCTTGGGGGATGTAGTAGTGTATGGTGAAGTGATAGGCAGCTGGGGCCGGGGGAGCCGGAGCCTGAGCCCGAGCCTGGGTTGGGTGCCGCCACTGCTGCTGTTCATCCAGCCCCACTGAGCCTGCCGCCATCACCTTTCGGGTAGCGCTGCCACAGAGGCAGGAGAGGCTTGTGGGAGTGCATTGACCACCAGAGGGCAGCGCTGGCATCGAGTGTCTGCCCTCTGGTGGTCAGTTTGTGTCATAGCAACCAGTCAAATGGTCAACCGTCACTTAGGGTTTTATATATATAGATAGATATGTATAACCCATGGACACAGACAATAGTGTGGTGAAGGCCTGGGAGGGGAAGGTGCAGGGTGGAGGGTGTCAATAGGAAAAAACACACGAAGGGGACATCTGTAATACTTACAACAATAAAGATAAATAAATAAATAAATAAATAAATAAATAAATAAATAAATAAATGTCAATTGAATGAGAAAAGCAGTTTTTCTTTCCTTGTCCTGTTATCTTTATGGTGTAATCAATAGGTACATCACCCGTTCACTAAGAAAGGAAAGCAAAAAGGGAAAGATTATGATTAGAACATTATCAGCCCTCTGCAGAGTTGTAAAGTAATCAGGATGTTCCTCCCTGTGGGTCAGTGGTGTCTCCCATGATGACTGCTCTGGTTCCTGTTTTTCCCATTGCTTCCCATGCAGCGCTCAGTCTTCTCTGGAAAGCTCTCCCTTCAGAACTTTCTCCCTCTTCCCCTGCCCTTCTCAAAAGGCATCTGTTTCTCTCCATTTGCAAAGACAACCCACTATTTATACCCTCAGTAAAAAAAGGACCAATGAAATAAAGTCCTTTGCAATCAGTAGTTCAGTTGGGAGGGAGAAGTGGTGCTGAAATGGACCTTCACCCCCAATTCCACCTCTAACACCCTCTTGGTATGGGTTTGTACCTGGTGTGAAGTAGCACCTCCTTCCCGTTAGGTCTTAGTGAATGACCCTAACATCCACCAGGCAGAAAATGAGAGCTCATCATTAACTCCTGGTTCTCATTCATGCCCACACCCAGTCCCTATTGAGTGGAATCTGTTCACCTTCCCCAGCCTCCACCTTGGCCCACATCCCCGCCCTGTGCGTCTGGATGACGACAGCCTCTCAAATGCTCTCCCTTCTTGGTCCCTTCTGCTCCATTCTTCACACAGAAGCCAGACTGACCTTTCAAAAATGGGAACTAGATGTGTCACTCTACTGCTAAAAATCCACCTCACCCCCTCAGTGGCTTCTCTTTGCTCTTAGAGCTAAAGCCAAACCTTCTAGTCCCACATGACCTGCTCTTCAGACAATCAGACCTCTCTCCCTTTCCATCCCCAAGGCGTTGGACTCACTCCTGCCTCAAGCCCTCTGCACGGTTTCTTCTCTTTATTGAAAAGTTCTTTCTCTTCCTCCTTTTTGCTCTTCTCCTTGATACCTTGTACCTCTTTCAAGTCACCTGGAACAGTACTTCCACAGGCCAGGCTTCTTGACAATCCTCTTTCTACAGACTGGGTTTGATCCCATGTGAGAAGCAATCTTGTACCCTCTCTCCTCCTTCATGGCTCTCCTAATACTTCTAATCATGTGTTTATTGTCTGCTCTCCCTACTGGGCTGTCAGCTTAATGAGAGCAAGGTCCTGGCCCTTTTATTCTCAGCACTGAGTCCCCAGGGTTTGAGCTACTACTGCGTAGGGGCCACTCAAAAATACAATAAATGTCTGTGGCTCATTGATTTAAATTCTTGACTACATTTCAAGATATTGATTATATACACACATATATATTTAAATTTATCAACATCATTTACCTATAAACCTGGGTCAATTTGTCTGGTTTAAAAACTTGACACCAATACTAGAGATCAAATTTGTATGACATGTTTATGTTGTTTATGGTTTATATTGAGTAGCTGAAGCTACCCAACTTGTCCCCAAAGTGCAACTAGAAACCTTTTATTAGCAAATCCTTCTCCATTACTATCTTTCCCATCAGTAATATTACAGAAGACGGCCTGTGCAGTGTGCAAGATGGGACTTGAACTTGGGAATCTGCTATCAATCAGCAAATGTGGTGAATAAAAAGACTCAGCACCCAAGTAATGAAGTGAATTTTAAAAAAAATATATAATCTGAGAGTCTATAGGAGAATAGGAACATAATGCTGAGCTCTTAATTTCTGGAGCTAGAGTAAAGAAATCTCTAGGTCCATAGGTTTATTTGAATCAAACCTAATATTTAAAAATCTAGGTTTAAGTTTTTTTTTTTTTTTTTGGTAAAGTGATTCAAGAACAAAATGCAGGAGTCTGGATCTATAGCATCCACATTGTTTTTATTAAAAAGCAATATGATTTATCAAAACATCAATGAAATATAAAATAGATATCTAAGTAATCTAAAATTGTGAAATTCTTCAAATTATTATAATACCATACATTAAGTAAAGGTTTTTAATGAAGCTCTTTTAACACAGCAAACTTCAAGTTGGTCTGACTCCAGATACCACCCTTTGACCTTGGACAGATTCTGAGTTTGAACCAGCCCTGCTTTCTAGTAGCTGAGTGACCTGGTGAATTATTCTTCTGCAGTCTTAGTTTCCTCATCTATACAAAGGGCATTATGATAGTCTCTGTCTTATCTGGCTGTTGAGGATGAGCTGACATAACTCTTCCCCAGAATGTCCTTGCAGCGTCTAAGACCTGCCCTCCCCACCATAGGCAGAGCAATTCTTTTAAAATCTGCTCAAAACCCTTCAGTGGCTCCTCATTTTCCATCAGATTAAAGCCTATCAGGGCCTCCAAAATCTGACCCCTATAAACTCCCTAATCTTACCTCCTATTTTCTGTAAAACAGCATTTAAGATATAACTTTGGGTTATATCTCATGTTGAAATGTGTATATGACTGTTGTCTCAACCACTGAAGGCACAGTGCCCCTGTTACTTTTATTAGGCTGAGCGACACTTTAAGAAAAAAAAATTTACACCATAAATGGAATGATACTGCCTGACAAAAGTTAAGTGCTGTATCTTGTGTGGCCACAAAAAGACTTGGATTATCAGATTTAAAGGAGGAAAGTCACACTACATATAGCAGATTGTCTCTCTTAATCCCATTTTGCACAATTGGCATACATTTATTTTATCAGTCATTTTAATCTTTGCCTTAAAGAGTGTTAGGACATTAAAATGCTCAGTTTCATGGACCTCCATAGATATGTTTTTGTTGATCACATACTATATATTTCAGAGGTTTTGTAACCTTTTCATTTATTTCTGAGGTGTGTGTGTGTGTGTCTGTGTCTGTGTATGTATGTGCGTGCATGTGCGCCTGTGTGTTCTCCTAACCACCAAGTGTTGGCATTTATGTTACTATTCATCTAATTTTATTGAATCCCAAATCAATAATGTTTTAAGCACCAAATGACTTGATCACAGAATTTGGGACAAGATAGCTTAGTGATGTTTTCTAAATAAACACAGAAAATGCTGGACATATTTACCCCATTCATTCTCTAAGGACAAGCTGGATGGATGCCAATATTAAAGATTAGTTAGAATCACTAGAAGAGTAGAAATGTAAAATAGCAAAAACAAACAAACAAAGAGGTTCTTAGAAATGAAGTAGTGTGTGGGAAGTCAGTAAATCACTAAACATAACAATGCAGGCAGGCTACACCAGAATTAATCAGCCAGAGAGCTGTAACATAGAGATTGATGAGTTATTCTAAGTACTCTTTATGGTACATTGTTGACCTTCTTTTTGCCGGCTATTATCTAAGAGTTCTAAGGCTTCCAAATTAAAAAACACGACCCTGGAACTGTGAAATCTATATCCTCTATTATTTTCTATATTATGAAGCCTATCTCTCTTAAACATGGCTGTGAACTTTGTTTTAGAATGATAGAAATTTCTGTGGTGGAAATTAGAAACATCTAGTGTACTTCAAGAACTCTTGTTCACAGTGGGATCTGAAAGTAGATAATCTTAGTATAGAATCACAGTGGCATTATGCAAAAATTTAATGTTATAAAGTTAGAAATAAAAAACGGCATTGAATCTAACCAACTAGAGAATCTATAGTTTACTTCAGCAAGAGAGAGATTTAATTTTCCTACATTTATATGCTTCATTTTCTCTATATGCTTGTGCAGGATCAAACCTGTAAATTTCAAATCAAGTGACTTATCAGTAGCAGTTGAAAATTTGAGATAAATAAAAGAACTATGCTGTTTGGTAGGGGAGCCATTACAAATTGCTTTGAGCATTTGTAGAATTAGTATGGTATTTCAGATGCCCTAAAAGCATAAAACACACACTGGATGTCATAACTTAGTAAGAAAAGAAATTGAAAATGTCTCAATAATTTTATATTGAACACTTGGCAAAAAGTACATTTTAACATGCTTAAATAAAATATATTTTTAAAGTTAATATTGCTTTATTTTTCCTGTTTCAATGTGTCCATTAGAAAATTTAAACCTGCATATGTGGTTCACTTTTCTGTCCTATACTACATTTCTGTGGGGCAGGGCTGACCTACAGATCTGGGGAAGGCAGAGGTTTTAGGAGACTTACTCCCAGGTTTACTGGCTTGCAGTGGTGCCCAGAATGCATGTCTTCTTTGTCATGAGTAG
Source organism: Myotis davidii (assembly GCF_000327345.1). Taxonomy (NCBI): domain Eukaryota; kingdom Metazoa; phylum Chordata; class Mammalia; order Chiroptera; family Vespertilionidae; genus Myotis; species Myotis davidii. The sequence goes on from NW_006296405.1 coordinate 2,811,438, forward strand.
GTCAAACACAAAAGGAAAACATTACCCATATCAAGGAGATGCAAATTACTTCATTTAAAATCTCTCTCTCTCTCTCTCTCTCTCTCTCTCTCTCTCTCTCTATATATATGGGCGGTCCCTCAGCCAGGTCTGCCCTCTCTCACAGTCTGGGAACCCTCAGGGGATATCCTACTGATGGCTTAGGCCTGCTCCCCTTGGACCTAAGTGGCAGTCTGGCCTCCCTTTGTGGGAGGTGACCGGGCTGATCAGGGGAAGGCACCAGCCCATCACCCTGCTGCTGCACCCACTGCCAGTCACTGCAGCCAGCAAGGTTTTTCCATCAACACAAACTCCAGTCCCTTCACCATGAAAAAATGACAACTTTCTTTTGGCATTTTCAAGATGTATCTTTTAGCCCTAGTTGGTTTGGCTCAGTGAAACCTGTGGACTGAAGGGTCCCGGGTTTGATTCCGGTCAGGGGCACATTCCTGGCTTGCGGGCTCGATCCCCAGTGTGGGGTGTGCAGGAGGCAGCCGATCAATGATGCTCTCTCATCATTGATGTTTCTATCTCTCTCTCCCTTCCTCTCTGAAATCAATAAAAATATATTTGAAAAAAGATGTGTCTTTCATATAATAATAATTTCTTTCTTTTTTTTTTATCCTCACCTGAGGATATGTTTCCATTGATTTTTAGAGAATGTGGAAGAGAAAGGGAAAGAAAGAGAGAAACATCAAAGTGAGAGAAAAACTTTAATTGGTTGCCACCTGCATGAGCCCTGACCTGGGCCCCGGCCAGGGAGGAGCCTGCAACCTAGGTACATGCCCTTAGTCAGAAATGAACTCAGACCCTGCCATCGGCAGGCCAAGGCATTATCCACTGAACCAAACTGGCTAGGGCAGGATATGACATTTCTTAGCCCTCTAGCAGCAGACCTTCGTTTTTTTCGCCAGGAGTGTGGTGGAAAACCCTAGATCATCTTTTTGCATTCTTATTACTCAAGTTACTAAGAATATTACCAGTGGCATACAGGGAGGTTAGCCAATGAGCGGTCAGAAAAGGTGTTTCCTCTGTAGTTCACACCAATTGCTGGCTTGGCCCCCCCCTCCCTGAACCCTGCCCCCTACCCCAGGCCTGACGCCTCTGGCCCAGGCTTTAGGCCTGGGCAGGGGACCCCCATCTCCCCTGATCACCAGCTCCACCCCCCTGATCAGGCCTGACGCCTCGGCCAGAGGTGTGGACCTCCATCACCCTCAATTGCCAGAGCTGCCCCTTGCCTAGGCCTGATGCCTCTGCCAGAGGCGTCAGGCCTGGGCAGGGGACCCCCATCTCCCTCCAGTCACCGGCCTCTGGGTGGCTTCTGGGGTTTCTGGGGCCAGCCTGCGGCCCGGGATGGCGGCTGGCACTGGCAGCTGCACTGTCCCGCCCTGCCTGTAGTATTCAAATTAGCCGTCAACTTTGTTGGTGGTTAATTTGCATATCGCACTGATTAGCCAATGGGAGGCATAGTGAAGGTACAGTCAATTACCATGTTTGTCTATTATTAGATAGGATGTTATGCAAATTAGGCCGGGGCGATGTAATGGGTCACGACTGGACAGGAGGAGGTTGTGCATGCAGGTGAGGCCCACAGCGGAGATGGAGACAGAGACAGGGGGCCAGTGAGCCATCGCTCCCTGGATCCAGCATGCCCCCTGGAGCCGAAGTGGACATGGACAGGGATGTGTGGGGGTTGGGGGGGAAGGGGGCTGGCTTGCAGCCTCCTTGGCCGAGAGAGAAGAGGCAGGCCTGCCTCCCGCGGAAGCAGCACGGCTCCCTCCTGCCTCCCGTGGAATCGTCGCAGGTCCCTCCAAGCCCCTGCCGAAGTGGCGTGGCTCCCATGGGCGCTAGAGGCTCGCTTCCACTGCCCACGGAAGCCGTAGGGTTCCCGTGGAAGCAGCGCGGCTCCCGCGGAAGCAGCAGATGGCCTACTGCATGCAATATTGCGCGATGGGCTACTATTTTTAAATAAAATGTTCATTTGTTATTTTCATCAACTTCCTCAGATAATTTCTCAAGGTGTGATATATATACACACAAACTAGTCTTGTTTGTAAGTCAGTAGAAAAGTCAAATCACTGAAAAGATGCAGGCTTTAAAAAAGTGTATTTTATCCATAGAAAATGTTAGCATTGTATTTCTCTTTCTTTTTAGTAATATTTCTAAATGCTTTGAAAACTACATGAGTCTTTTCTTTATCTTCATTTAAAAGAATGAAATTTAAAGGAAAACAAAATTAATTTCTCCTTGGGGCAGTCTTACTGCCTCTCACAGCGAATGTAATGGAAGTGGCTGAGATAGTGCTGCACACCCATCACCACGCATGTATTTTACATGGAGCGTTTTCCAAAAAACTCAAAGGAGGCATGTTTCTATCACTTCAGAATAAAATTGATTTTGTTTTTATTTAAAAATGTGTCTTTAAAATTTGGAAAAAGAGTAGAATATCTATCATTTTCTTTTTAAGGATGAGGAATGCTGTTACCTATATTGGCATCTCTAAGAGTATGGCTAAACAAACATGTTTACTTTGAAGGGATTCTCAAAAACATAATATTAAAATGGACACCCAGTGGTGAAAACAGGGGGAGGAGAAGTTTGTAGCAGGTGCATGGATTTGAATAAAAGTGGGTAAGGGAGTGGGGCAAGGGAGGAGTCGGCTGTTGACCTGCATAGCTAGGCTTTAGAAACGGAGCCACAGATGGTCTGTAAAATGCTTTCTGGTTGTTTTACAGATGCATTAGGTGCAGAGCCTCTGTCTGGTTTGGAGGAGGGTGGGGTCACAATGCTTAACTAGTCAAGGGAGAAGGCAGGGAAGTGAGGGAAGGAGAGAGCTGTCGGAGACCTGAGCAGCAAGGCCTGCAGGGGGTTTTGGAGAAGAGACGGTCTGTGGGGGTCTTACGGGGTATGCTTGGGGGTGTCGGGGGCACTAAACTTGTTTGGGACTAGGACAGAGCCCATCCTCAACTGCTGCCTCTTAGAATGTTTAATTTTCAAATAAATCATTTAAATGGAACATTAGCCAAAACAAATTAAAAGTAAAAGCAAACTCTGCACATACTGAAAGAGTATAAATGCAAACTAACCTGACAGATAACACAAAATTCTTTGATGCTTTTGAAAACATCTGTCTCCTATTTTTTCTCGTTCAACTGTATTAATTGTATTCATATGATTTCACTTATATGTGGAATCTAATGAACAAAATAAACTAACAAACAAAGTAGAAACAGACTCATAGATACAGAGAACAGATTCACAACTATTGGAGGGGAAGAGGGTTGGAGGGGGCTGGATGAAAAAGGTGAAGGGATTAGATAAAACAAAACAAAACTCATAGATACAGACAGTAGTATGGTGATTAGCAGATGGTAAGGGGGGAGGTGGGAGGTCGAAGAGGGTAAAGGAGTATATAGATGGTGATTGATTGAAGGAGACTTGACTTTGGATGGTGAACATACAATACAATATACTGATTATGTATTATAGAATTGCACATGTGAAACCTATGTAATTTTATTTTTCAACTAGAGGCCTGATGCACAAATTTTGTGCAAGGGGCTTGGCCCTTTCAGCCGCAGCAGCTTGCCTTGGCCCTAGCAGTCCCTGCTTATCTGGAAGGATGTCCGGTCTAATTAGCATATTATGCTTTTATTATTATAGATGTCACTTTGATAAATTCAATAACAATGAAAAAAACAGAACAAAACAAAAAACTTACACCAAATCAAGAATGCAATGGGCCTTTCCTAATCCGGTAATTATCTAACAACAAATTATGGAAACATAAATCTTGAAGGTGAATATATATTTTAAAGAGAGTAAGACAGGAATATTCCTTTTTCCTATTCCACTCATCGTGATATTCTGAGAGTTAGAGACTTTAGTAAAACAAGAAAGAGAAATATTTGTAGGTAAAAGGAGGAAGAAGGAAGAAACTAAGTTAGTTTTTACTTACAGATTATGTCATTATTAAAAAGAAAATTTAAAAGAATCTACAAACTATTTGAACTAACAAGAGGTTGCAAGGCTGCTAGCTATAAAATTAATTTATGCAAATTAATAATCTTATAATGATAAAAGCTAACATATTTGATTTCTATGTACCAGGTACTTTGTGTATGTTAATTTATTCATGGCTCACAGCTACTTTATGAGGTGGCACTGTTATTATTCCGTTTGAAATTTGGGAGTCACAGAGATGAGAGAGAATTTGCCCTGGTGCCAGTATGTGATGGAACTGGGGTCAACTGACCCCAGAACTGGTGATTTATTTCTCTTCCTCTAATGCACCAGAAATAGCCAATTACTGTGGCATAGCAAATAATGCTTTTTATGATGTCAATGAAAACTATATGGTCCTTAGGACTAATATTAAAAATAATCAGTGAAACCATTGAGGAGAAAATGTAAACGTTACTGAAATATAGAGAAGAGGATCTGAATTATTAGTAAGATAATATCATTTTTATTTAAATTTATATTTTAAATGTTTCAATACTGCAATCTTGTGTTCATATGCTAATACAACATTGTAAGAATAGCCAGACAGTTCTTTTTTTTTTTTAGTTTTGGTTAATCCTCAACCAAGGCTATTTTCCTGTTGATTTTTTTTTTAAAGCGAGTGGCAGGGATGGGGAGAGAAACATAGATTGGTTGCCTCCTGCATATGCCCTGACCAGGGCTGGGGATCCAGCCTGCAATTGAGGAACGTGCCTTTGACTGGAATCGAACCCAGGACCCTATGGTCCATGGGTCGGTTGCTCTATCCACTGAGCCAAGCCAGCAAGGGTAACAGTTCTAAAATAAACAAGTAAAAAAAGCAAAAACCAAAGATTTGCCTGTATATTTATTATATAATAAAACAATTTTTAGTACATGGCACAGTTGGGAATTTGGAATTAGCACAAGGATAGACAAATATAATCAAAGAGAACAGAATAAATGCTTGAGAAAGTGCTCACACAATATGGGAATTGGTATCTGCCATCAATATAGAAAGAATGGACTCTCATTGGATTTTTTTTGTTGTTATTAAAAAATAAATATAAGGTGGATTAGAGACCAATTATGAAAAAGAGTTTATAACTGTATGTAGGAAATGCAGTTACAAAATAGATAGGTAGATAGATAAATGATAGAGATATAGGAGGATAGCTTCATGACATCAGGTAGGGAAAAACTAATGGATCAGACTACATGACATTAGAAATCTTCTGAATGACTAAAGACCCTAAAACCAAGCTAGACCACATCCTGATAGAAGATATTGGTATATATGACAGATCAAAGACTCCTATAAGTTATTGTTTTAAAAGGCAAATAATAGACAAATAGAAAAATGGGCAAAGAATATGAGTAGAGCCCACAGAGAGGGGAAAACTCAGAGGGCTAGGACAATGCCTGAAAAACAACACACTCATCACACTAGTGAGCAATCAGGAAAATGTCAGTTACTAGAAAACTGACATGTCATTTTACTTTTATCTGATTGGAAAAAGAAAAAACAAAAAACAAAAAAGACAGTGCCAGGTGTTAATGTCCCAGTAGAAACGCAGTGAGAGTTAAAGGGGTTCAGCCTCTTTGGTGAGTAATTTGATAATATTCAGTAAAGTTTAAGTTACACATATCCCATGACCTACTTATTCTGCTCCAGGTAAGTGCCTCAGAGAGGCTTTTGCATGTGTATACCAGGATTTCATGCAATAGTGTCTGCAATATCAAAAATTAGGAATAATCCAAATAAACCTTAGTACAGAAATGGATAAATAAATTCTGAAAGATGCATAAAGTAGAATGTTCTAGCAGTCAAATAATTAACTGAATTTGTATTGTTCATTCAACAAATATTTGTTAAACATCTATGTGATAGGCACTATTTATGTGCTCAGGATGCATTATTGAGTAAAGCAGAAAAATTCCTATTTCTTTTTTTAAAAAAATATATTTTGTTGATTTTTTATAGAGAGGAAGAAAGAGGGATAGAGAGTTAGAAACATCGATGAGAGAGAAACATTGATCAGCTGCCTCCTGCACACCTCCTCCTGGAAATGTGCCCGCAACCAAGGTACATGCCCTTGACCAGAATCGAACCTGGGACCTTTCAGTCTGCAGGCCGACGCTCTATCCACTGAGCCAAACAAGTTAGGGCCCCTCTATTTCTTTTATAGTCTAATGATAAAAAGACAACATATTATAAACAAAACAAGTAATAAATTTAAGAGCATGGTCAAAGTTGATAAGTGCCATGGAACAGATTAATTAGGTCATACATTTGAGTTGGAAAAAGAAAATTTCAGGAAATAAAATAAAAATCTAAAACAATGCTTTATGATCTATGCCGATACATACAAATGTAGTAAAATATAAAAATATGACTGAATATGCACGAGATTTATAGCATAGTGGCTGACTGAGGAGAGAAAGAAATGGGAATTATATTTCCTTCTTTGTAAGTTTTTTGCAATAAAAAAAAAGCTAATATGACAAAATATCATTTGTTAATTTTGGATGGTGGGTGCATACGTGTTGCTATATGAATTTCTTTTGTAATTTTTGTAAAATTAAAATAAATGATTGAATAAGAAAATGCTCGACCTGCAGAAGCCATCAGTAAACATTGGTCATTGCTGCTATCATTGCAATATTGTTCCTGTTTCATTCTCGGCCCACAGCAGCCCTAAATAGCCCTTGACCTGCCTGACCCCAGTCCTGCTGGACTCCCCACTGAATTAGCTCTGCTGCCCTCCTGGATGTGGAGTGATGTGGAGTTTTGAGCCAAACATTGTTACCTAAATTAAACTCCATGGTGATCGCTTGATTTATAGCTAAACTCTAGTTCTAAAGAGTACCTGCTGAGAGACACTGTGTGCATAATTTAGGTAAATTGCTGGTAAAGATTTATTTTAATTACTTTTGATAGCTAAATTGTAGTAGGACTTTTAAATGGACTCCATTTAAAGTCTCTTTCTGAGTTTGATTGCTCCAGGGCCAGGCGTGTTAGCCATCCAGATTGATCTTCCTTCCACTGAGCGGGCAGGTGGGGAACAGAGGGTGGGTTGTCCACTGGACACTGAGGGATGGGCAATCTCTAGCTTTTGAACTTGCTTCTGCTTCAGAGGAGGGAGGGAGGGGGAAGGAGGAGGAGGAGAAAGAGGAGAGAGAGAGAGACAGAGACAGAGAGAGAGACACAGAGAGTGTGTGAATGCTGAGAGCATGGCACCCCAGGGGGTGATTTCAGAAGAGAGCTAATGATTCTGGGGACAGCATCTCCTGTGCAGCTGCTACTGGCAGTGTAGGGGGAACTCTGAGTTTTCCTCCCCACAGGTACCATCACAGAGCCCCTGCTGCCCCTCCACCCTGAGCAAGGGGGTTGGTCCTAAGAACTTAGAAATGTAAATTTTACATGACGTGTGTGTGTGTGTGTGTGTGTGTGTGTGTGTACAAAGAAAAATAATCAAGCTTGTTTTGGGTATTTTCCAACTCCCTTTTCAGGATCCTGTGTCCCTCATCTCTTGCAACATCAGGGCCAGTGGTCTTCCAAATGTCAGATGCTTCACCCTGCCCCTGGCTACCCAGCATCTCTTCCAGGTGACTGGAGCCACCCATTTGTAAAGAATTTCATCTTTAACCTTGTTTCTTGTTTTCCGCCCACAGCCTTATTGTCCCTTATATCTTCCCACTTCATCTCAATCAAAACAACTGCTCCTCTGTGTCCTTGCACCTCCATCTCCCTGCTCTTCTGGATAGAATACGCCTCCTTGCTTTCATGTGTTCCACTTGGCCAGGCTCAGATGTCAGCCTGTTGTGATTCCATTACTTACCCCACAGCCACTTCTTCCCTGTCTTTGCTCAGGAATCTCTTTATACATAACCTCTATTACCGCATCTCACACCCTGTGCTAACATTGTCTGTTGATACATCTAACTTCCTCTTCAGTGGTGGAAAATACATTTATTAATTGTGTTTTCCCAGTGCATAGGATAGTTCCTGATCACTGGCACTAAATGAATGGACAAAAACTTTCATTTTATCAGTTTCAGCAAGACACTGAGATGATGCTGGTTTGCGGGAGCTGTCTATCATATATTTCAGCTCTCTCTCCCTAAATACTACGCTGCATTGGCATTATGTGGTCAAGTAAAATGAAACCCCTTAGCCTCCTCCCTCCTCCAAATGCAACCTTGCTGATCCCAGGCCACAGCCTCATTTAGTTTCCCCACTTTTGGGTTTGATTCTGGATTCTGGGGACTTCAGCAGAGGCTCAATGCCACTTTCCACTCTGGGTAATTTGCCTCCTACTTACCTCTCCACAGACATGCTAATTACATTCATTTACGGGAACTACTTCCATTTATTATTAATCACCATCAAACTCTATCATTGAATATGTGAGCCATTTATTCTTCTAACATGAATTGAACATCTAATCCAAGCCACCTTGCTTGGTATTGGAGATGCAACGATGAATCTACATGTCAGATTAACTGCATTCTGATTTGCACCTGTCAAATTCTGTATTACCCATGCCCATTTTTATTCTATTCCTCATATAACATGTTAGGCAGCTCATAGCTTAAAAAACACACCAGACATTTTGATTCTCCATGCAAAGGAAAGAAGGCAGGCTCAAAAAGTGTAGGGCTGAGTCTGTGGGATCTTGGGGCCAAACCTCCCAAACCACCTTAGATCTCCCACTCCAGGATCAGCCAACCTCGGTGTGGGACATGGACCAACACACTCAGCCTCCCTGATGGGTCTCCAAGTCGGGTTGCAATGCCTTGAGCTTGCTAAGCCCTGGGGCACTGGAGCCAATGGAGTGTGAACTCCTCGCCCACTAGTCGTATTGGTGAGTTTCTAAACTCTGCAGCTTTAACTCAGACTTTCAAATATTTTATTTGCTTTTGTCACCTACACTATTGTACGTTTTGCTATGGTTATCAGGACTACATGAGTTTACTAGCAATTGTCATTAGCTTGTGTTGTTACCTGATCAAGTACAGTCATTATTTTAGTTGGTTCAAACCAAGAAGTTGAATTCCTTTCCTCAACCTACTACTCCATTTAAGCAAGGGATATAAAGGTTGCTTGTGTTATCCACTGTTGATTTTATTATTCCATTTTTACAATAAATTATTTTTATTATTTAAGCTTTATAGGCAACTTTATGGCTTCTGGATTTTTCATTTGTTTTTCTTTTAAACTAACAGGCAATATATGAATATGTATTTCTGTAGGCAAATAAATAAAAATAATGTTTTAAAGTTCTTATTTGTAAGAGGGCATTCAAAGCTTGTCTTATTTCACTATAATGTAATGGGTACATTAATATGAAATAAGGAGCTCTTTAAACTTTTGAATATCTTTTATATCATAGAAAACAATTTTCTGTCTGGACTGCAGTGCCCTTCTACTAAATTCATATCATAGATTTTCTTTAAAGCTCAGTTCCAAACCCACTTTCTTCACCTAGCTTTCTTACTTTGGCCCATTGTTGCGACCCCCAATTTTCTGTAAATCAAATGTTCTGTAACCCAGGAAACATATGATCTTGGTTTCTCTAGTGGTTTCAGAAAGGTATGCAAAATCTGGTCTCCATAACACACAATCCGTGCCCAGGCCTCTCTTGCTGTGTTGTTTAGATGATAGGGGAAAAACAATAGGAGTACTAGACATGGTTCCTGTCAATATCTCCCTTAACGCGGGAAATGGCGAGCAGCCGATCTGGAGATCCAACTGACAGGGCACGACTTTAGCCTGCAATGCAAATGCAATTTATAATAAAAGAAATGATATGTAAGTATTCTAGTACTTCCAGGCTAGTTATTTTCCATTCGGCAATTACTCATAAGTGGTAAATATATTTTATCTAAAACTGTAACTGCCATTTCTTTTACACAGTCAAATCCTGTTTTCAGTTCTTCTCTTTGTAAATTCCTAGGTATATATTAAAATCATTAGAATTGACAGTTTTTTTGGTGATGATTATATGTAGTGTAATCTTAAACACACATGCGCGCGCGCGCACACACACACACACACACATGCAGAGCTGGGTGGGATTCAGCATCTATCTAGACATGGTTTCTTGGGAACTTTGTGCTCTGCAAGGCTGGAGCCTTGTGCTTTGGCCCCTGCTTGTGCCAGCTCCCTGTTCCGCCTCTCTGCCCACTCCTTTCACAGTTCTCATAGCCTTTACTTCTTTTTACTTCTGTCGACCAGTGAAGTTGTGAGCCAGCAAAACTTTGGTGCCTGAGGCTAGGGCTTGTGGACTCAGCAGAAAGTCATACTTTGAGAAAAAGTTATACTGGATGGGTTGTTGTGATGTCAGTTATGGCACAAAGTAGGCAAGGACATAGCAAGAGGTCTGACAGGCTATCATTTCAGTCTTCTGGCAGATAGAGAAGTGTGGGTGAGGGTTTGGGGGCCTGACTGGATGCCTTAGAGAAAATTCATTGAGTCCCCATTCTCCTGGGGTTCAGCAACTCCTGGGGGTGGTTCCAGAGCCCTGTGCATTCACTAGAATCCTTGCAATCCATGGACCAGGGTTCAATTTCAGAGATTAAAGAGCTCCCGCATATGTACTCCAAGATTTTGGGTTTGGGGGGTATATTTTTCTGGAGAGATCTATCCCTTTAGTAAAGGGATATATGACTAAAAACAATGGATAAAAGCTATTATCAGTATCATGTAAAATGACTTTCTGAACTCCATTTTTGAGTTGATGGTGTTGGGGGAGGACTGGGGGAGGATACGAATGCATTAGTATTTGGGCGGGGGAAGGTTGACAGAAGTGGAGGGAAAGGCAGTATTCCATCTTTTCTCTGACAGTTTATTTCTGTTGTTTATCTACTTTAAATTAAAAGCAGGGACAAACTAAAAGGAAAAGTAAATGTGGGTCATTAAATAGAACCGGACACAAGATTAGGGTGACTATAAAACATGTTCACTTAGCGTAGGCCACAAATTCAGCTCTAACCACAAAAGGAAACCTGGTTAGTTAGAAATGCCAGAGGGTCCATGAGAAAAGACAGAACCATTGATTTGGCAAGGTTTTGTCTTTGATAGTAGGACCAACAGGATGTTCTCTCTGGAATCTTAGTGAAAGGGACTTTGCAATATAACAGGGTCCTCATAACCTCTTAACCGTGGGCCCATTGTTGAATCCTACACTGTTAGCTAATTGGAACGTTGCCATTTGGTTCAGTTAGTAATAGAGCCAACGCTGTAGCTCCATAGGGACCGGTACTGTGGGGTCGCACTGCCCTGTTCTCATGTACAGTGGGTAGAAGATTGTCCCAGCATATGGAGAGTATATTTGCTTTGAGTAGTCCTGTCAGATAAAGGATTCTTCCCACCTCCTTGATGAGACATAGTTTGCATTAAGTTGGTAAAATCTACGTCAAGACCTACATGCCCTAAAAAGAATGCTGGGGAAAGGGCAAACACCTTCTCAGGAACGCAGAAGAGCTTTTGTTTGACTATGTGCTTGAACCGAGGCTACCTCACCCGGATCCAGGAGAGATTTGCTATTTGTGTCATCATAAACAAGTTCCTTCACTTCTCTAGGCTTCGATGTTCCGATATGTTAGATGTAGGCATTAGAACTGTCCTTATAACAATTGAGTGAAGGTATAGAACTTTGAACAACTGTTAGTTATCCTTTATGATTTCATTGATCACAAAAAAACAGCTGGACAAGTGTACTGCTCCAAATCTCAAACTGCACAATGATCTTTGTGGTAGGTGATACAAAAATACACTGATGAGTGCAGAGCAAGCCAGCAGTTTGTCATCAAATGTTCAAATATCTGGGGTAAACAGGAGAGGAAGTCAGCAGGAGGAAATATCTGTTAGCTTGTCAGGAAATGCTTCTTGGAAGGTGTGGCATGTGGAAATGGAAGAGGGAAAGGCTGGGGTGGAGAGAGCAGAGTGGAGAAGCCACCGGAGAGATGGGCAGGCATGGCTGTATACAGATGGGAAATGGGTGGCACCTTTGGGGAGACACTTAACTAACCTTTTTTAAAATCAGGCCCTCCCGACAGGACAAAACCAACACTTAGGGATTGATACATGTGACATCCCCACCACACCACAAAGGCAGCTTGCCAATAACCGTGCCGTGGACCAATTCTCCCTACTCTATAGGTCCCAACACGGAGTAGGCCGTGAAGGTCGAAGATGGACAGGAAGCTAGCTGCCTCTCCCTGGCAGGCGCTCAGTGTTTCCTGAGGGAGATGGACTTGTAAAGTGGTAGTTCCCCTGCAGAGTGTTCAAGTGGGAAATGATTGCTGTGTGTGACTGTTCCCCGTGGCCACAGGGCATATGGGAGAGCAGACAGGGTCCAGCACAGCGACCAATCAAGCAAACCAGTCAGTCACTTGGTTAATGTGGGCAAACAACATGGGGGTTGAGTAAATGTTTTGCCAAGTTGACCGGTTGATTGAATACATCAACCTAATCAAGGGTTTCCCGGCATCACATAGACCAGTGATGGCGAACCTTTTGAACTCGGCGTGTCAGCATTTTGAAAAACCCTAACTTAACTCTGGTGCCGTGTCACATATAGAAGTTTTTTGATATTTGCAAACATAGTAAAACAAAGATTCATATTTTTTGATATTTGTTTTATATATTTAAATGCCATTTAACAAAGAAAAAAATCAACCAAAAAATGAGTTCGTGTGTCATCTCTGACACACATGTCATAGGTTCGCCATCACTGATATAGACACAGCCTTAACAATACAAATATTACTATAATCTCTTGCCTTCAGAATGATTTGATAAGACTTTTCTGGGAATCTGGGCTCTAGTATGCCTAGCCTTTTTTTGATTGTCTGTCCCATGGTGAGAAGAGAATTGTTTTTTTTTATCGACTATCATTCACTGTCAAAAATACAGCTCTGCAGATATTTCCAACATTAACATTACTTCTTTGATTTAAAACGGTATAATTGAGAACTCAATTTGTAGGCTAAGGTTCTTTGCCTGGCCATTCACTAGGAACTGATCTAAATAAACCAAGCTGTTTGAGTTATAACTATAACCACTTTCCTAGGGTCTGCTTTTAAAGCCCTGTGATGTTTTTCCATGCCTACCCTAACCAAGCACCTTTTAAATGACTTGAGTAAAAGTTTAGAGTTTCATGGGCTTTCCTACAGTAGTACTATTTTTAAGATGGAAAGTAGGATCTTTAGTTCTTAAAAAAAACACCAAAAAACAGTTCCATCTCCGTGATCCACTCTATAGCAGTGTTCAAGGTTATTCGAGGGGTAGAGTGAAGATAATTTTGATTTTATCCCCTGGAGCTAATACCCTGGATTTGTGGAAGGTCAGGGATGTACCTCCATGGCGAAGATTGTGCTACCAATTTTGTAATCTGATTCTGCAGGGTCCTGGTCTGAACTCGAGTAACAACACACACAACTATAAAACTCGCCATTTAGGGCTTGGTAGGGAGAGGGAAAGTGGGAGCCAGGAGGATAGGGTTAGGATAGCAGAGCAGCTGTTGGTGATTGAACAGTGGGAGAATGACTTTATTCCATAAGCTTATTTGGGAAGCAATGTGCCTATAGGGGGCTCAAATTATAAGGTCTCTAATATGGGCTTCTTTGTCTCACTGTCTTGGCAACCATATGATCTATTCAGGGGCCATCAACTCAATGCTTATAGAGATGGGGCCAGGTTATAAAAGTAAATCACACCAGGCCAGGTGTGATACAATAGGGACTAGTAATGCCTGTGGCAAAATGAGAAATGTACACTCATTTGTGTAGAACCATGAAGGTTTTTCTGCAGGCTGATTTTGGCCATGGAGCGTTACCAGTTTGCAACTCCTGAATTAAAGTGCATAAGAAAAAATATATTTACATGTAACTGGGGAAGAGATGTACAAATTCATTATGCAGTGGTGTGCCTGTGTAGTTTGCCTCTGTGCCCATCTTCAATTTGATTATCGAAATGAGGAAATAGGAGCTAGGGACGTTTAATCTTGGAGATTTAGAATTTTCATTCTCGAAAGCTATTCCATTAGACCATGGAAATGAATCTCCCAAGATTTAAGTTTTGTGGTATGTCTTATGGACAGCATACTTTGTGATGCACAGTTAGTGCTTATGGGGAAATAATTGAATAGACTAAATGCAATGTGTTTACACATGTGATTTTTGCTTTCATTATTAATGGAGTCTATTCTTTTTCATGTATGCATCCAGAATTTATATGGAGGAATGTTCTGTGGGTCATCAGTACTATACCATACTGTGTGTGTTTGTGTACATACTCTATATAGTATATATATTATATATCACTAGTATTATATATCATATATATTTTAAAGCCCCGAAATTCTGGTTTAATTTTTAGGAAAGTTTCTTCTAGCTAGAGGATTGTTGGAGAAATGTGCATAATTATTTTCACAGTCAATAAAATGCCATGGGTTTCGGAGACAGAAAGCCCAAGTTCACAGGTTTGAATTCTGGCTCTAGCATTTATGACTTGTACAACCTGGAGCAAACTACTTAACCTCTTTCATCTTAAGTTCCCTCATCTATAAAGTGGGATTTTTGTTAGGCTCAAATGAAATGGTGCAAGTAAAATAAATAGGTAAGTCCATTGTTGATAATAGGTGTTCAATAAATTTTTAGATATTGCTATTTTTACCATTATAATTAATATTGGTAGAGATATGGATATAAAATTTGATATAATGGCCACAAAATATATTTGGTGTAAGTCTCAAGGATGATATAAGGCTTAAAATATAGAACTGGGGGAAAAAGGCTTAAGATTTTAGACCAGAGAGGATGAGGCTGAAGAAAGAATATTGCTTTTCAATCTGACAAAGCATATCTCACTCATTTTTGTAGATTAAAGCAATTCAAGTTGACATAGAAGACTATTTTTACAATTTTGCGGTGGGAAAGACATCACACAAAATAACCCAAGCAAGCAACAAACTAGGAGATGAAAATCATAACATACATCAAACAGAAGTTTACCATTATGTAAATAACCTCTACACTCAATTATAAAGCATCAGACAGCCCTGGCCAGGTAGCTCAGTTGGTTAGAGCATTGTCTGATAGGCCAAGGTTGGGGGTTCAATCCCTGGTCATGGCACATATAAGAATTAACCAATGGCCAAAACCGGTTTGGCTCAGTGGATAGAGCGTCCGCCTGCGGACTGAAAGGTCCCAGGTTCGATTCCGGTCGGGGGCATGTACCTGGGTTGCAGGCACATCCCCAGGAGATGTGCAGGAGGCGGCTGATCGATGTTTCTCTCTCATCGATGTTTCTAACTCTCTATCCCTCTCTCTTCCTCTCTGTAAAAAATCAATAAAATATATTTAAAAAAAAAAAAGAATTAACCAATGAATCATAAATAAGTTGAACAACAAATTGATGTCTCTTTCTGTTTCTCTGTCTCTCTCTAACCAATAAATAAAACTTAAAAATAAAAACATCTGACAGATAAAAGCACAAAAACATGCAGATAATTCACATGTGAAAAAATGCGTAACCTCACTATGGTCAAGAAAATATAATTAAAGCAAGATAATATATTGGCAAAAATCAAGAAAGGAATGCAATTTCTAGGGACACACTGATTAAAGATATTTAGAATGGCCTTTGAGAAAAGTTTTAGGTAAAAGCCTTCCAGGTTGTACAGCAAAATATCTTTCCCAATTTAGCCTCCAGTGGAAATAAGAAAAACAGCAGCAAAAAAAAAAAAAAAGCAAAAGCAAAATTTAAAAATAGAAAACTCCCCCTTGCCTTATAGAAAAACAACAGAACAAAAACTTTCTTTCTCATCCCCAAATCTGGATACCCTCCAGACTGGGAAAAGTGGAGTTCTGAGAAGGGAAAGGATGATTTGAAGGCTCAACAGTCTTTTTATTTTCTTCTTAAATTTCCTATGTTCATGCATAGTTAAAGATTTGGGCTCTTTATCTCCAGTGAGAATTAAGATTGGTATTGATTTTTTTAAGTACCCCAAACAGAGGCAGTAAATGGACCTTTAGAAAGTAGAGAGCTTTAATTTACTTTAAGGAGCATTGCTAGAAAGGTGGGGAGGAACAGTCTTCTTTGGCGATAGATTGCAGAACTCAGGTGCCGCAGAGTGCGTCCTGGGTGGGCAACGGGCAGAGGTGGAGCACTGCCCTTTCTGAAATGCTACTAGAGTCTAATCAGCCACTGATGAAAATGAGTTGAATGTGACAGGGTTGCAGGGTAGGAGTCCTGTGGGAAAAACTGATGCAGGATTAGGGGAAATGCCAAAGCAGGAAGTGTGGGTTCTTTTGGAGCATGTCTGTGAGGATTTCGTTCCTGAAATGAGCACAGTGGTGTCAGGAGGGCTCACAAAGGGAATAAACTGTAGCTCTGGAAAATGCTGGCCCATATAATGTCTTTTTAAAGATTTAAATTTAGAATAAGTAATAATGAAAGAATAGCCTCACTGCTTGGAGATGATGGTATTATAGGATAGATTATGAAAAAAGGAAGAAAATAATAATGTTCTATTCATTATTTTCAGCAGAGCAAAAATCTTAAAATTTGGAAAGGGCAGATAAATAAAATAAATAATGTAAAAAATTTGTTAATTCCTGATATTGGCTGAATTGTATACCCCCAAGATCCAAATTTGAAGCACTAGCTCTTAGTATGATATTTGGAAATGGGGTCTTTGGGAGATACTTAGGTTTAGATGAGGTCACGAGGCTGGTGCCCTTATGATAGGATTAGTGCCCTTATAAGAAGAGAAGATGGAGGGGTTGCTTTGGCTCTTTCTCTCTGTGCCATGTGAGGATATAGCAAGAAGGTGGAAGTCTGCAAGCTAGGAAGAGAGCTCTCACCAGAATGTAATCATGCTGGCAATCTGATCTAGGATTTTATAAATATCCGCTGTTTAAACTCCCAAATCTGTGTTGTTTTTCATGGCCACTGGAGGTTACTAATGCAATATCTATGAGAGATGAGGAGCTGGAAGATCTAGCCACTGTCATTGCTCTAGGCTCAGATATAGAACTTCCCAAATACTAAAGGAATGTGAAGATATGTCCCTAGAAATGGTGGGGTTCTGTAGACATTTATGGAGCTTACGAGGAGCCAGAAGATGGACAGATATCCAAATCTTCAAAAAGGTATAATAAAGACTTTGGAGGAACAGAAACAGTATTGATGTTAATCAGGATAATTTGTGACAATTAGAAAATAAATTAATGTTTTTCTAATGAGGACAATAAGTTAACTACATGTACCATACTAACTTAAATATCTTTGAGGATAAAGTGATTTAATCAATAAATCATGGAAGTGTTGTAGATGTGTTTTTATTTCACCAGAGCATTTCTTAAAAGTTCCAGAGTTTGTAACACACACACACACACACATGCAATTAGAATGTGGGTTGCCTGAGGGCAACCTTAGGTAGATTGGGTGGATTTGCAGTTGGGTGAGCAGCCATATTCAAAAAGTGCCAGTCAAAATAGAGGCCCCTAGAATGCCCCAGGGTTCTAACTTGGCTCAATTTTCTACAGATCATTGAACAACAATTGTGGCTTAAATGAAGACATGGAAAATATGTTTGTCAAATGTTCAGATAATGATACATTTAATATATCAAGATGATATCAAGATTTTAAAAACCTTTGGAGACTGGAACAAAAAGATAAAAACAAAGGGACAATATGTAATGGGGCTAAATATAAAATTCAACATTTATATTTGAAAAAGGCACTTAAGCTAGGGTGGGAAGTGAAGGTCTGACTTGGCAGTAGTCCACAGAAAGAAAATCTGAGGTTTGTTCACCACACATTTAATGTGAGGAGACTATGTGGTTCCTCTGCTGAAAAATGAACCCCACATAGCAAATAACCAAAGCCTAATGCAGGACCAAATAACCAAAGCCTAATGCATTAACAGAGAAGAGTGCCGAGCTCAGGAAGTGATAGTCACTGCTCTTCACTGGTAGACCACATCTTAAACTTATATTAATGCTTCAGAGAAGGCAGCCACGATAGTCAGTGGGTCTGGAAACCATTGGACATAAGAAAAGGAATCAGGGTCATCATCTCTATCTGAGAATCTTTAAAAGGGATGCCATGTAGGAAAAAAATGTGATTTCATTGTTGTGTTAGACAGAAATACAATGAAATGGATGCACAGTTTAGCTAATCCTATATAATAAAGAGGTAATATGCAAATTGACTGTCACATCCTTGCACAAGATGGCTGCCCCCATGTGGTCACAAGATGGCTGCCATAAGATGGCTGGCAGGGGAGGGAAGTTGTGGGCAATCAGGCCAGTAGGGGAGGGCAGTTAGGGATGACCAGGCCAGCAGGGGAGGGCAGTTGTGGGCAATTGGGCTGGCAGGGGAGCAGTTAGGTGTCAATCAGGCTGGCAGGGGAGTGATTAGGGGCTGATCAGGCTGTCAGGCAGTAGCAGTTAGGGGTAATCAGGCAGACAGGCAGGTGAGCAGTTGGGAGCCAACAGTCCCGGATTGTGAGAGGGATGTCTGAGGGGTCCCAGATTGGAGAGGGGGCAGGCCGGGCTGAGAGACAACCCCCCCCCCCCCACCACACACACAAATTTTATGCACCGGGCTTCTAGTTAAAAGTAAGTTTCTTTTGATTTTGAATCACTGGTGCCATTCAGCATGATATGAGCTTCATTATGATGTAGTTAATGCCATGTATTAGAAAAGTTCACAACAAGATTTTTCAGAAGTCTGTTGTTAAACACTTTTCTAGGTTCTGAGGGTAGACTGAGATGGTGGAGAGTAAGAAGAGAATGAGCTGAGATTGACAGAGAATAAGTCAAAACATGGCAATTCTGTTTTCCCCCCTTAGTCCTGAAATTGGGGCTTGGGCTCAAAGCTAAGGACCCAAAGAACGCTGTCCACTTCTAAGCTCAAGGTGTTTTCTGGACACGGGAACCACCCTCCTTAGTGATTACTGAGGGGCCTGAAACCCACTCTCACATGTCACAATAAGAAGACTGAGAGGGGTGGGAGTCAGCCTTTCAGGGAGTGTATATTCAGAGCCTGGCTATTTCTTTCCCTCCCCATGAGGAAGAGGAGGGAGGTCCTTTCTCCTTCTTGGAGCCATGTAAGCAGGGCTCTGAGTGAACCAATATTGAGGTGTTTCCAGAATGGTGGATTAGCATCTCATTCCCTGGTGGAATCTGTAGGCCTTCTTGATGCTGCCATGGAGTAGAGTGGGAGAAGAGCTCATGAGAGTGTATTGGAGCCTAACAGTAAGGCTCCTCTTAGGAGTGGGTGTTTGGTGTGCACCACTGAAGTTTAGAGATGTGTCTCACAGTAGACCTGAGGTCCACTGGCAGAACCTAGACAAGGGTGTGCCAGGGGAGATAGGGTAGTCCTTAAACCATCCTGGTTACTGACAGCCCTCAAAAGGAAGGGATGTGTGAGGACTCCAACTGGTTATGTGGCTCTACTTGCAGACATTTGGGGGGTAGCCGAGTGCAGGAACTGGACCAGTTGGTATTCTTGACTCGGGGAAAGGCAAAGGTATCCTGGCTGCTCCCCGGTAAAGTTAGAGGAGAGGGCGCTTCCCTCAGGAAACCTCACTCCTCATCTCAGCAGATCCCTTAGTCAGAACCATCTGGAATCAGAGTAAGACACAGAAAGCTTTTTACGGCCAGTGTGTGTCTGGACACATCAAAAGGTTCTCTTTGATGATAGTGGGAAAGGCTGTAACAGTGTGGGGGCAGAGGGTAGATGGGAACTCTCTGTATTTTCTGCTCAATTTTGCTGTGAACCTAAAACTGCTCTAAAAAAATAAGGTCTATTAAAAATGATAGCTTATCTGACAAGGAGCCTCCCTGCCTCTCTGAGTCATCTAGAATTGATATGCTTTTAATTGTTAAAATAAAGCAGTTCTAGCTATTTCTACTGAGAGCAGGGCTATCTCCTTTATTTTTTTAGAATTATAAAGATATAGCTGAACTGAGATAATAGAGTCTGCTTCTAGCCAGCTATCTTGTGGACCGTCTTTGGACAGGATATGGACTGCCAGTGAGTTGTATATGCCTTGCAAGAGAAGAGAGAAGTGATTGTTGAAGATACAGGAGAGTCCAAGAAACGTTTACACTTATGCTGACCAGAGCTCATATTAAACACATGATATGGCTGCTCATATGAATGAATGCACAAACAAACGAGTGAACTAAAAACGAGGTAGCTCTTGATCTCTACTAGTAGACTAGCAGCACATAGAACTATGTGGGGAGGAGAATAGAGGAGAAAATACTGTTGTACCCCAGAAGTCAAACAATATGATAGAGAGAGAGAGAGAGAGATCCTTTCTCTTCTTTATCTTTTGTGCAGCTTTTCTCCTGGGTGTGGTGGGTGAGGAAATTCCTCGAGAGTCCAGTATCTGAGGGGAGAAGAGTAGGAAGTTCAAGAGTGGAATTCACTTCATTCTCTACCATAAATCCTAACATCGGCCTGTGATGGGAAGAGGAAGAGAATGTCTTTGAACTGACATTGAGATGAGTGTTTGAAAATGAAGAGGGCCAGGTTTTAAATAGCAAAATGAGACTGCTCTCAGCCATAAGTGGCTGTAAAGCTAGGGAGCTTGGCAAAGATGCCACGAGGAACCTGTTTCCTCTTGAGAAAGGAAGCTGGCATGGGACTTTTAGGGGTGGTGTTTCCTATTTATGTCCCATTAGTGGAGATTTCTCTAAAATGGGTTCCATAACAACAAATTATACACAGACATGAAGGGAATGAAATATTATGGTTGGGGGGGGGCAGTGTGATTGTGGGAGGGAGACGCTTTCTAGGTAAGGGAATGGTTGGGGTCACCCAGAAGAAGTCAGTTTTGAACTAAAATATTTGTGAAAGGAAGAAGACAAGAGTGGTGAGCTCTGTAGGCAAAGACAATGGCAGATGCTAAGGCCCTGAGGAGGGAACAGGCTTGGCCAAGGCAAGGAACATAAAAAGGGCAGTGGTATCATGTGCAGTGAAATAAGTCAGTCAGAGAAAGATAAATACCATATGGTTTCAATTATATGTAAGATCTAAATAACAAAATTAATGGACCAACAAAATTGAAACTCATTGACACAGAGATTGGACTGTTGGTTGCCAGAAGACAGAAGGTTGGTGGGCTTGGTAAAAGGTGAAGGAATTCAGAAGTACAGATTGGTGTTTACAGAACAGTCACAGGGAAATAAATTACAGCATAGGGAATATAGTCAATACTATTGCAATAACTATGAGTGGTGCCAGGTGAGTACAGGAAATATTACGGGGATCACTGTGTAAAGTATATGATTGTCTAACCACTGTGCGGTACACCTGAAACCAATACAAAATGAAATTGAAAGTAAACTATAATTGAAAAAAAGAGGATTGCTATCAGTGACTTTGCAAAATGGTGAACTCTTAGTAAAGTTTTAAATAAAACACAGCACAAAAAAACCCAAACCAAACCAAACAAAAAATAAGTCCGGTGTGAAGAAGGGAAGATATGGCAGGTATGGAATGAGACCAGATCAGGGATTGGTTCCTGGGAGGCCTCCTTGATCATGGGACGAAGTTGGATTTTATTCTCAGTGTGAGGACAAGTCTTGGAGGGTTCAGTCAGGAGAGGGCCGTGGTCTGATGTACATACTAGATGACTGAATGATGTGTGGAGAATGGAGAGAATGAGGGCAAGAGTGAAAACAGAAACCAATTCAACAGCCACTAGCTCTATTTGCTCAACTAAAATAGGAAAAGGAATGAAAATCTCAATTACTGCTGTCATCATTAATGCTAAATAAAGAAATACCCAAGAAAACACTATGCAGGTCATATTCTCTCTCCCTCAGTTTAATAGCAGCTGTAAAATAATTAAAATATCAACAGCTGCCTGGTGTTGTTTACCACGTCCATGCCCTGTGCTCGGCATGTTAATGAACGTTACCTTATTGAATCCCCATGAGAATATGCACCAGAAAGGCTGTAGTAGAGGTGGCAGCCATTAATAACTAAATTGACAAGCAATCAATTTAGTCAAGCAAATGATTAGCCATGCAGTGATTTAAAACCAATTCCATATTTGACTAAATTCCATCTTTTCTAAAAACAACTTTATTTACAGGCTGCGCCTTGGAGACAAGCCTTTCATATCGAAAGGAACACTTGAAATACTCTCTCGCTGCAGAGGTATTTTGAAGTCACAGGCATTGTCAGGAACACAACTCTGAAAAATGACCAAACCCTTTTCTTAAATGCCCTTCAGATGTCATGATTTTTGATATTCTGAAAATTTATAATGTATAGAAAAATCACATTGGAATCTGCTATTTAAGGAGGGTGTCACTTTAATAAACAAAGAAGATGCCATGGGGCTGTGCAAATATTAAACGAGGGATGACCATGGATTTAACATTGGAAATCTTCGCCAGCCAAGGAGATTTTATTTGGCTTGTCCGCTTGAATTCAATTTTACAGTTTTTATTTGATGAAATGATCAAAGCCTTTTTCTCCTGAGCTAACATCCCTTTGAAATGTAAAATTAATAGCCCAGCCAGCATGGCTCAGGGGTTGAGCATCGACCTATGAACCAGGAGGTCTGGGTTCGATTCCTGGTCAGGACAAATGCCCGGGTTGTAGGCTTGATCCCCAGTGTGGGGCATGCAGAGGCAGCCCATCCATGATTCCCATTCTCATTCTCTCTCTCTCTCTCTCTCTCTCTCTCTCTCTCTCTCTCTCCTGTCCTCTCTGAAATCAATTAAAAAAATAAAGTAGTTTAAAAAGAAATGTAAAATAGTTTAAACTTAAAGAAGAAATAATCATGGTTTAGGTTTCAGAATATCAGCTGTTGTGAATATTTGGAGAAATTCCTCTTTCCAGTTTTCAGGGGTGGAAATTAACCTCCCTGTTCTGTGTCCGGGTGGAAAGTATGTTCAGTGAAAGTATGTTCAGTGTTAGCACAGATACCGTGTGGTGCCACTGACAACAGCATGAGGGTTGTTGGCACCCATTGATAATAAGACTTAAAAATGTTTTGCTATAATAAGAACAAACAATGGATGAATAAATAAAGCTCATAAGCATTTCAGTTTCATTCTAAATAAAGAAAAAAAAAACATCCAAGATAAAAACAGAGAAAACCTATTAGGAAGATATATGCAAGAAAATGAAACTAGACCACCAACTTACACCATACACAAAAATAAACTCAAAATGGATAAAGGACTTAAATGTACGACAGGAAACCATAAAAATTCTAGAAGAATCCAAAGACAACAAAATCTCAGACATATGCCGAAGGAATTTCTTCACTGATACAGCTCCTAGGGCACTTGAAACTAAAGAGAAAATGAACAAATGGGACTACATCAAAATAAAAAGCTTCTGCACAGCAAAAGAAACCATCAACAAAACAACGAGAAAACCCACT
>NW_006296405.1:2835527-2859200 GCF_000327345.1 Myotis davidii
TATGTAATACCCTTGGGACACATATGTAATACCCTTTGTAATACTTTAAGCAATAAAAAAACCCCAACCAAACAAACAAAAAACCTGTTAGGAAGAAAGTACATGGAAAGGTAAAGTGCTACTAAAAACATAAAGGAAGAAGTATTCCTTCTGAGCATTAGCGAAAAAATGTGCATGTAAGTGGAAGTGTGTTGCTACTCACAAAAGTTAGCACATGCAGTAAAGGACACAGAGGGGTTTCTAAAAAGTCAATTAATATTTTCATATTTAATACTTTATATTGATAACCACGAATTGGGGGCCTACCTAATGTCAGGTTGTTTGCAAGTCACTTAAAAATGTGTTATCATGATTAGATATTATCATTCCCATTTTATAGATGGGGAAGTTGAGGTTTAGAGCAATTAAGTGAGAAAGTTAGGTTTTGAACTGAGATCAGCCTGTTTGGTGTTATAAAATCTGTAAAATTTAGGTGATTGGTGAAATAAAATCTACAGAAAGGTATAATATTCTTGCATTAAAATCAATGAGATTTTATTGACTAGAAAAAAAGAAATTCTCAGTCACTGATATCTTTCTTTCCTGGTTCACATGTTTCTTCCTAGAAGAAATGATCGTAGAAATTGATCTATTCTTTGTTGCCTTTGCCAGGGCTAAATCCTTTGCTCTCTTCCTACCCTATCCGCCAAATGCCCAAATGCCTCATTTCTCTTCCCCTATCCATGGTGATGGGAGCAATCTGTGCAGCTTTGGTTTGGATAGTCATGGCAGTCATTTAAATTCTTTTCTTTTTCTTTTTGGTTTTATAGTACACACTGACATTTATAGTAGAAACTTTGTTATATATTTTAATTACTTCTCCATTTAATTTTCCAAATATCTAGAAAATTCTTATAGGTTACAGTGAAATTGAAGAACTACTCTTTAAAATTCACATATGTACTATGCTTTGATCAATGAAGCCACAATAAAATTTATGTTAAAAAAAGAAAAGAAGAAACAGCAATAATGTAGGAGAGGTAATAAGTGCTATGACTCTAACAGGATCCAAACACTATACAGTTTTGATTATGAATTACTAATATTGTTTGGGCTGTGAGCCAGCGAATTCCTAGACAGGAAAGGTAGAACTGATAAGTGCAATTTAATGTGGTTGCCAATTATTAATTTCCTAAAACATGGGACTTAGGTTTGGACGACGTAATGTTTTATCAGAATTCAACTCAATTGCATAGCCGGAATAGAAAGAAACAAATTAAAAAAAAAAATTCTTTGAAAGCCAGAGAGATAAAAATTGCCCATATCTTTTCATTGTGTTTTCTAGTATTCTTTCTAAATCTGAATCTAATCTTATAATCTATTTGCCACCTTAAAATTGGTTGAATTTAGTTCACCAAGCTTAATAACTACAAGTTATTAACTCTGTTGCTGAATTAATCTGTTTTATAAGTAGACTAGAGGACGATGCACAAAATTTGTGCAAGAGTAGGCCTTCCTTCCTCTGGCTGCCGGCACCTCCGCCTGCCCCCCCCCCCCCCCCCCCCCCCCCCATTGATTGCCCTGCTAGCAGGTAGCCTGGGCCTCCCTCTGTAGGGCCATCATGGGGTGATGGCCGGGCCCCCAACCAATCGCATCGCACCCACTTGGACTGGCCTGGTGCCAGTGGGTGTCAGCATGGTCCTGGATGGTCGCCCAGATGGTCATTCCACTGTTCAGCTGTTCGGTCAATTTGCATGTTACCTTTCTATTATATAGGATTAGATAGCACTGGTGGGGGAGTGTTGGGAAGGTGGAGGTATTAAGCAAAAAATAAAAAAAAGAGAGAGAACTCATGGACATGGACAACAGTGTGGTGATAGTGGTGGGGGTGGAGGTGGAAGAGGGCATAGAGGGCATAAATGGTGATAGAAAATAAAAAATAATAAAAGAGCTCTAAATGAGTAAAAAAAAAATAGGGTTTGGTTTTTTGTTTGTGTTTGTGAATAGCCCCTGTGTTAAAATATGATAGGCTGTAGATTTTCTCGTGACATTTTATTTGTCTAAATAAAACTGACTTAGGGACATTTGCTTTAGGTATAATTTCACAGGGTTAGAAAATCAACCACTTTGCTTCATTGATTGAACTGTCCAAACAACTGGATTGATTCACTTTTTCCTTTAATACCACCCTCAGCTGCTTAGCTAGTGACTAAATTGATCAGTATTAGGTAATTGACTTTTTTGGAAGTTGGTATCACTTAGTTGCTACCTTTATTAGCAGAAAAGTAAGATTACTAAGGAGAGAAAATAATCGAACAGTTGAGGCTTCCATTTCTTAGAAGTTTGTACCTGTTGACAAAGTCTCTCTAGGCAGGAATTCTTTGGCTCGAGATCCTTAAAGGGAGCAGATGTGGGGTCTCCAAGCCAAGACTTGGGCCTCTCTTGGTCTCTGTCCCTCTTCTTGGAATAATAACTGCTGTATTTGCAATACTTGTGAATGTAAGTGCTCGTAAGTGGCTTCCTCCTGCAGCAGCCTTTTAAAAATGTGAAGATATTATTCCTTGTAAGCATTTAGAACTGAAGTTGAAAGACTAGAAAGTGTTGGCAATCGTACATCACACAATTGCTTATCTCTTTTTCAATAATGTGCTGTTCAGCACAGTGTACACTCCCTTAGGAAGCTGTGGATTGCCCTTTCTTCCACTTAGAAAGGGAGCTTTAAATCCTTCCTGTATCCACCCTGAATGGTAATTGGACTGTGAGATTCTTGTTTCCTGATTTATGATGATGACTAGGGCAACAGAGGAATAATACAAATTTGGCCACTCTGAAATAAAATAAAAGAAAATGAAACATCCCTGGATAATTACAAGGAAATTATGATGGTTGTCCTCTCCCTGCCCACCCCACTCCACCCCCTCCTGCCTATGAGAGAACCCAGGAGGCATCCCATTTGTATGAACAAACGAATGAATTGTCATCTTTGAGCCTGACCGAGGAAATGCTACCCTTCATTGTTTCTGCAAGGACAATATTAATTCTCAGCATCTACAGATATGACTGCTGCTTTATCACTAGGGTCCCAGGTACAAGTGTTCAGCTGTCCCTTCCTTGCCTCTAGACTACCCTAAACAGAGCGAAGTAGTCAGAGAGATGACTCATGGAGATGATGCTTGGTGAGGGGTTCCCCCCTCCCTCTGCTCTCCTAGATATTGGCTATATCTCTGTGCTGGTTCAAGGTGACAGAGACCGAAGCTGTGAATGTGAGTCACAGGATCCTTAACCTCCTATGCCGAGGGCTGTGCCCAGGTACACTCCCCACCTCAAGTCTATAGGACAAGGAGAGTGAGTCTTCAGCATCCTTTTCTGTGATTTGCGATTTATACTTTGTGATTACAGAATACTAACAGCCTTTTGAAAAACAGAAACAGTCCTTATAATATTCTTTTTATGGTCTGCATGATGCTCCGATAATGGGCGCAGTCGATTTTTACCACTCTCCATATGTTTTATAATCTTGGTTTCAGAGTTTAAGTCAAAACCCTTTCTTCATGCTGCATTCAATTAGGTTGGGACCTATTCTGTAGGAACAGATTTTACTAGCTCTTGCTCTGGTTCCTCTAATGAAAATTCCCCAAGTGCAGATCAGTGTAGGAATGGCCAAAAGAGAAAGGAGATAATGATGTTTGCCGAGTGCTTACAGTGGCGTAGGCCTGTGTGTTCACTGTGTTGTTTAGAAGTATCTTCTTTCATCCTCACAAACATAGGTATTCAGAAAACCAGAGCTCAGACAGACTTTGCTTCCGGTGGCACCGTGAGCGTGTGATAGAGGCAGGATTCAAGTGCTAAGGTTTTTGACCCTTAGAGCTACATCAGACTGGACACACTTCACCGTGACATTCGTGCTACAGTGGACAACACTGGGGAATGTGCCAGGGTAACAGTTCTTGGTCAAGCCGCCCAGAGCTGACTTCACACCCCCTTCAAAATGGGGGTGTCGTGACGAATGGATGTGTATAATTAGGAAAAGGAAAATGTTGGAAACTTATTTATGCTTTAAGAGCTAAACAGGCAGTGGTCTCCTGCCAAATTGACATCCATTTTTGGAATCCGAGAGTCGTAAGATACTCTCTTAGAGGCTGCTTATGATAAATAATGCCATTTAAATGTCCACCACCTGCCACGGCACATGGCGGAGTTTTCTGGATACTTCCATTACTTCCGCAGAGGCTCTTGATTAATGTGCAATGACGGGAATGTTTTAGTTTTTTAAAGAAAATGTTATGATGTGGCAACTAGATGTCTCTAAATATACCAGTTCTCGGGGGTTTGAAGCGAGGCAGCTTCCGGGGATAACTTTCCCAGGCATTATCCTAAATGAGGGAGTACTTCTTTAAACGTCTAGCTTGAGTAGCCTGTGTATTTGTGGCAATAACAGTGTCTACTTTGCAAAACGGGCCTGCGAATGGATTTCTAGTCCTGTCTATGTCAATGCCATCTTTACTTTGATCACCTTTAACAATGACAACTCCTCCTCCCACTCCACTACCACCCTGTATCTGTGAGGGATTATACTTGACTGAAAGTAACAAAGATTGGTCTACAGTGGCTTCACCAAATAGGAGTTAGCTTTGTAAAAAAATATATTTTATTGACTTTTTACAGAGAGGAAGGGAGAGGGTTAGAGAGTTAGAAACATCAATGAGAGAGAAACATCAATCAGCTGCCTCCTGCACACTCCCCACTGGGGATGTGCCCGCAACCAAGGTACATGCCCTTGACCGGAATCGAACCTGGGACCCTTGAGTCTGCAGGCCGATGCTCTATCCACCGAGCCAAACCGGTCAGGGCAGGAGTTAGCTTTTGTCACATAACAAAAAAGCCGAGAATCTGGAATTGGTGCTGTGGCTCCAGGATGTCAAAATTCCAGGTGCCCTCTGTTTTTCAGCTGGCCATCCTTACTGTGTGGCTTTTACTCTTAGGCTTGCCTCACATTACAAGATGGTGCCTCACTCCCAGCCTCCCAGCCTCACTCAAGGCAGGAACAACCAGGTGCCGCCACCTGGAAAGCAAACTTTCCAGATATCCCGGCAGCATTCCACGTAGGTCTTAGTGGTCGGAATTGTCATACGGTCAACCCTAACTGCCAGGCAGGCTGGCAAAATTATGTTTTATCAGGGATCATTGCTACCCTAAAAAAATGCAGGTTTCTGTTTTCGTAAGGTAGAACTGGTGGAATAGATATTGGGGAAATAGCAGTGTGCAACACAACCCCAACCCTGAACTGCTTACTTATACTTGGCTTTGAGATTAGAATGAAAAGTGCAAAAGAAAAGAAGAAAAGGGGCCCTCCTTATTGTTGTGCATTGTTTTACTGTTCCATAGTGTTGTGATATCTTTGCTCCCTCTATGATGATCACTTCTCTCCCCTCCCTCCCTCCCTCCCTCCCTCCCTCCTTTCCATCCATTATTATTACTTACTAGAGGCCCTGTGCATGAAATTCATGCAAGAGTAGACCTTTGCAGTCCCGGCTACCTCAGTCCTTGCAGCCCTGGCTTTGTCTGGAAACTTGTCCAGAAGGACACCCGGACTGTTGTTCCGCTGTTCGACCATTTGGTTGATTTGCATATTGCACTTTTATTATCATAGATTTACCAGGTCATGTCATTTTCTCAAGGTAACCTTTTCTAACACTTCCGGTAAATTAGGCAGTTCCCTTTTGTATATATGCCCCCAGCACCCGAACCTTGTTTCTCTTCTTCCTTTTGGATTTATCACAATTGTACTTAGTTAAGGGGTGGGGGGAGGGTAGTTTTGCTATTCGTCTGCTGTCTTGTTCTCTTCTCCACTAGACTCTATAAACTCCACGAGGGCGGAGGCCATGCTTATGCACTAGGTTGTGCCCCTCCCTCCAGTGTCTAGCACAGGTCCTAGGACAGAGCATATCCTTAATACATAGCTGTTGAATGAACTAGTAATGAATGAATATATGTTGAGGCTCTTCTCTCACCTGCCTTCTTTTATTTTAATGCATCCATTTTCATCCTCATGTATTCTAACTTTTAGCATTCTTTCAGCATTCACATTCACCTTCCATTTGTTCATATTTCCTTTACTCTGTCTCTGTCCCCCCCACCCCGTGGATTATTCTTCCTCTTCCTCAGATGGACACTGTCTTGATACTCACAACTCTACATTTCCACCCCAGTTCTCTTCCTAGGTTTCAGTATCCTACGGCCAGCTGCTCACTAGATTTTATCTGGAATGGCTCTCCATTACTCCATACCCAATGCTTTTTAAATGACACTCATCAGCTCCCATCTCAATTTTTTAGTCTCTGAAGAGATGACACCTTCTTCTCCTTACTTTAGCTTGAAATCTTGGCGTCATTTATGGCATCATTTATTTATATCAAGAAGTTGTTGTTTTCTTTACCTTTGCAAATAGCTCTTGCTAGTCTTCGTTTTCGTTGCTGCCACCCCAGTACACAATGTGTAGGTTTGTGGGTGTTGGTACATGTGACATGGCAAGGCCAAAGGGGACAGTAGTCAATTGGCCAAGTGCATGGGCAGGACAGCAGCTTTGCCGGTTCACATCGCAGTGCACTCATTTGCACACCATGTCCTGGTGCTCACGACTTGTGGCACAATCAGTGTGATAACCTGGGATGCCAATGTGAGAGGATTAGCTACTTAAAAACAGTATTGTCTTCCAGGAAGGTAGGCATGCCTAACTTTTGCAGTATTAATGAAAAGGTCAAAAAATGGTATTAAAAAAACCTGCATCAGTATAGTTGTAGTAATAAAGGTTTTTTTGTAAAGACAGATTAAATGTTCCTACTCAATCAATTTCATAATGCAGAAATTAGTGGAAGCTTATTGAAATTAATAAGTCCGAAATTTAGAAAAGTTAGCACAATTGCTTCACAGATGATCTCATTAATCAAGATGTGCATTTTTATTTTAAAGAAAAATACTGAATCCTATGGATAGATTGGCTGAATAAATGAATATGGCAGCGTCCCCAGGATGCCACATGATTAGGTGAAAAAGTAGAAATTTTTGATAAACGCTCTATTTATTATTTGTGGTCTAAAATTCATTATTTGTCAGAAAAAACCCAGCATTTGAAAACACTATGAACAAACAAAGCTACATTTTAACATGAAACTTTAAAAATCATTTTGTGCCAAGGTAATTTCTGTATGGTTTTAGATTGATTGCCCATAGAGTATTTCTGAAAGTCAGGAAAAACCTTCCCCATTAACTAGTTATTTTCTATAGAGAATGTAAGTTTCTTTGGGATTTTTTTCTCTCTGCTTGGATTGAGACAGAGCAATGGTTTATGATACAGCTCATTTTTCAGTTCATTGAATTTGTCAAAATGAAATTTATCTCTGCCATCAAGTTGTTCTTTAGGATATTTATTTGATAGATAGATGTTTAAATGTATAGGGCACAGAGGCAAAGTAGCACAGCTGGCATCAGTAACAGGCTTACATCATTCTCAATTTCCCTCTCTTTATACCTTCTCCCTTGCTTTGTCATTCAGGAAGCCATCTGATTATGGGGGTTACATACGGAGAAATGTGTCATGCATGGAATCCATGAAGAATGTGTTTTCTTTCCAATGTATTTCAGCTAGTGCTGGTTTGTGTGTAGGTTTCTGCCACGGTCTGGTCTCACTCCCATTGGAGGAATAGCACTCCAAAAGGGGACCAGGGACCGAGATTCTGTTTCCCTTTATTGGAGGATGTATTTCATTTATTATTTTTAGGGATTTTTCTCCTTTGGACATTTTCATGTTCTTTTTTTCCAACAGACTAGAGTAAACATTATTTGGACTTTCATCCATCATCATAATAGAAAGCTACTGTCATAAGGAGATGCGTGAGGTTTGAGAACTGGGACAGTGCTAAGCCAAAAATGGAAGCTTGTTAGTATGACAAAAACAGTGAGTAAAAGGCATAAAAGAGATACAAAAAAGTATGCGCCTTGTCTTTTTGGGAGGGAGGTTCATCTTCATGGACATCTAAAAATAAATGGTTATAATTCAGGAAGTCCGTTTGACTAAAATCATTCAAATTGGTTGTCATTCAGCAATAAAACTGTTTGAATAAATTCTTCCTTTATAGCTTGGTTGGGTTGGTGTATTTTTATATATCTAACTAACTTTCTATACCCTGATATATGTAACTATAGTGAAATAGGAAAATTGGCTCTATCAGAAATATAGTGAAAACTAATACTGAAGCTAGCAAGGTGTTCTGTTTATAAGGAGAAAGAGTGGATGGCCGCCAGCGTCGTATTTTAATATGGTATTGACCAGAATTAAAAGCATCACAGTTCAAATCATGTCTGTTGTTGAATGGTCTGTATCTTATGGTCTGAGGTCAACAGATGAGTAAAGAAAATGGTTTTGAAATTATAGGGGCCATTTTGGAGGTTGCCACCTAGTACACTTCCCTTTTTTCCTCTTGATACCTGGACCTCTAATTTCCCAAACATCTGGGCTTTAGCCAATCAGTATATCCTAACCCTCTGGCCACAGGAATTGTCTCAGGATGATCATGTAACCTAATAGGAGGAGACGTGTTGGAGGGTCTTTTTTTTTTTTTTAAAAGTATATTTTTATTGATTTCAGAGAAGAAGGGAGAGGGGGATTGAGATAGAAACATCAATGATGAGAGAGAATCATTGATCCTCTGTCTCTTGCACTGCCAACACTGGGGACTGAGCCTGCAACCCAGGCATGTGCCCCAACTGAGAATCGAACTGTGACCTTCTGGGAAAGCTCGACCACTGAGCCACGCTGGCTGGGAAAGACTATTCCTCTTTCTTCCTTGGGTCTCTCTCTCTCTCTCTCTCTCTCTCTCTCTCTCTCTCTTTCTCTCTCTCCTCTCTCCTCTCTCCTCTCTCCTCTCTTTCTTTCTCTCTCTCTCTCTCCTCCTGCCCCCCGCCTCCCTCTCTCTCTCCTTCCCCCCCTCCCATGTTGGATGTGCACAACGTGTTAAGTCACTTGCATTTTAAAAAAAATGTTTTTATTGTTTTCAGAGAAAGGGAGAGAGAGATAGAAACATCAATGATGAGAGAAAAATCATTGATCGGCTGCCTCCGACGTGCCCCCTATTGGG
Source organism: Myotis davidii (assembly GCF_000327345.1). Lineage (NCBI taxonomy): Eukaryota > Metazoa > Chordata > Mammalia > Chiroptera > Vespertilionidae > Myotis > Myotis davidii. Next base: position 2,844,641 of record NW_006296405.1, read on the forward strand.
AATTGAGCCTGCTACCCAGGCATGTGCCCTGACTGGGAATTGAACCATGACCTCCTGGTTCATGGGTTGACGTTCAACCACTGGGCCACACTGGCTGGGCTGGTCAGCTGACTTTTGATCACAAGAAGGCCAATCATAGGGTGAAACTGCCACCTTAAATAGTAGAAGGCAAGCTCCTAGCTGATTTAAAAGGTAGGTAGTGAAACTGCCTATCATTTCTTCACTATTTATTTAAGCAGTTTTTAATCCAAATTTCTAATGTGATGCTTTAAAATAAATAACAACAACATCTATCAGTTATTGAAGTCTACTATGTGCTAGGTATTGTGCTAGATAATTTATATGCCTTAGTTCATTTAATCTGCAAAACCACATTATGAGTTAAAAACTATCATCTTCATTTATAAACGGGGAAACCAAGGCATGAAAAGTTTAAGTTACTTGCACAAAGTTCACAGCTAGTAAGTGGCAGAGTCAGAATTTAGTCCCAAAGACAGTGTTTCTAATCTACGAAGGCATCCAGACTCAGTTCTCGAATTTGGGGAAACCTGTTCTGAGGATCATTCAGGTCTTTATCCTGAGCATTCTAAAAACAGCCCTTGAGGACAGTTTTGCAGATGCAGCTTTTGAGACAGTAAAGGAGTTAAAGCCTTGGTCATGGTTGTAGAACAAATGCATTGAGAAAGCAGTGGTGGCGTGGAAGGAAATAATTGGGCTCTGTGAACACAATTCACTCCACTACCTTGGAGGTCAGTGGGCTCTTTCTGCTGCTCTGTCTTTCCAGTATCCCTAGGCATCCTGCCTTTCCATCTTTGACCTTGTCACCATCAATGCCCATGTTCTGGGAACCCAGATGTTGCCTTGTTGGATTAGCCTCACTCCGTTCACTGAGGAATGATCCTTTACATGTCTCCAGAGGCCTATAACTCACCGAGCGTCTTTTCATCTGTGATCTCATTTGTGCCTTCCCACCACCCTGAGATGGGCTGTTCTACTCATTTTCCTTCTGTCTTAGGTGCTTAGATGTCACTTTGCTTTAAGTTAATTTCCACGTGCAAGTACGTTGCCTTAGAGGTGATTTTTGGTTCTGTCTTTTAAATGCTCCTGAGCTCTGCAGCTAGGCTATAAGCTCCATAAACAGAAGAATGTATTATAATTTTTATGTGGTTGATTTTCCTTCCACCATGCCTCCTATTGGTACACAATGGTTTCTCAGAGAGAGAAAAAAAGTAACTCATTAAATTAATATCTGGCACTGACTTTCCAGAATTGATTGTTAAATATTCAGGAATGTTGTTCGCTACTATTCAACTGTTGGTAGTTTGAAATCTATGCTGGGATTATGTATACCATGAAAGCTGGCAAGGGACACATCAAGGCTCCCCTCTATCCACTCCCACCCACAGAGAGCCAGTTTAGCAGGACACTCCTGTTTGCAATCTGTCCTTTGGTCCACAGGCAAGTGCCCTTATGGATTAGCTAATGGCCATGGCCAAGTGGCTACACCAGGGAGAAAGGTGCAAGTGAGGTTACTGTGTCAGTCTGCATGTCTTTGCTGTCCTGACATTCCGAGCAGAGGATGACAGTTTGTATTCACTGTAGAAAACAAAGCTAAAGGAACTGACAGGGCACACCTGGCTGGGAAGTCCAGAACAGACGTCACCAGAAGTCTGCCTCCTTCCTTGCTCCGTCTGGTGACTCCCTCCCTCCATCCTTGATTGAGCCAGCAAACTGGCCAAGCCATGCTTATACAGATCTCTGAGACCGTAGCAGGATGCTTAGGGTTGCAGGGAAGAGAATTCCTGATTAAAAGTGGTGTAAGCCCCCAGGACAGCAGTTCTCAACCTGTGAGTCACAACCCCTTTGGCGGTCTAACGACCCTTTCACAGGGGTTGCCTAAGACCATCCTGCATATCAGATATTTACATTATGATTCATAACAGTAGCAACATTACGGGTATGAAGTAGCAACGAAAATAATTTTATGGTTGGGTCACAACATGAGGCACTGTATTTAAAGGGCCAGAAGGTTGAGAACCACTGCCCTAGGATCTTTATTGTTTACTTCGCAAAAAGTGTGGAAATAAGAGGCCCCGAGTTAGTTCACTGTCTTATCAATGCCCTCAGTGATTCTCTTTTGTTTTCCTGCTCTGCCAGCCTCAGTGTGTGAGTAGCATTTCCCCTTCTGGCTGCAGGAAGGCTGTGCTAGATCTAAATAATAGGACACCAAGAATATCCTATATTGGTGAGAGCCCCCTTTTTCTCTTTCCTAAAGTAAAAACTTTTTTTTTTTTTAAAACCTTAAATACAGGATTAAGGAATAAGAGGGAAATGGCACATCTTGTGGAATATTAAACATAGCTTTATGGTAAAAAATAATTTTGAGGTATTTATTTCCAATTACCGGGTAACTCCAGTAATTCTGTATGATGAGAAGTTAATTAAGGGAGCCATCAACCCAAGTCCCTCACAGAAGCTGTAGTAAGAATGAAAGGAAAAACAGTGCAGGAAGAAAAGAAAAAGCTTTCATTATAACATCCGAGGCAGTAAAATGCTATTTAAATGGAATTGAAGACCCAAAATGACTGCAATTATGGAATATTGCAAGGTTTTTTTTCCACATTAAGAAAAAAGCCAATATTTTTACTTTTATGGGAAGCAGAATTAGATGAAACTTTCACAGGAGGCAGAATATATAAAATTATAGGAACTTATGAGTTCCCTGCTCTGGGAACTTGTTCTTTTCGGTTTCCCATTGCCCACACAGTACCTGGCACACCCTTCAGTGAACGAGATGAAAAGACGGGAGAGGATGCGGGGGTGGTACTGTGCCACCACGTGCAGACTGGCCATGGCAGCAGGAGCCCAGGCATCAGTTACTGGGAGTGAGGTAGGTAGGCTTCCGATGGAGCTGGGGTTTGCTAATAATTGGACCTGTAGTTCCCTCCTTTGCTGCAGGGGGAACCGATTTGGCCCAGAATCTGGTAAAATGTCTGTGAAGGGGAGAGGGGGGCAGGACTGGATCCCCGCACCCACACTTTCGTAGGGCCGGTGTTGGGGCTCCATCTCTTTGACACCAAATATTACCTCTCCTTACAAATTAAGTAAAAACCCAATGAAATTAAGTAATGAAACAATGAAAGGTGATTCACGGGTTTCTGACATTTGTATTTAGTAGCTTGATTAGCTATTTTATAAGCCTTTTGGGAGAGGCGGGCAGTCAATATAAATGTAAAGCCGGGTTACAGAGAGCCATACTATTTAGGCAAATTGCACCATCAGCTTAGAAAGCACTGGGAAGGCATTCCATGCCACGGTGATACAGAAAAGACTGCCGCACAGAATTTAGGGCACGAAGAAAGTCTTGCAATATTTCTTTAAGGTATTTTTTTACTGATGTATGAATACATATGGTACAAAACTTTTTTTGGAAATCTGTCTTCAGTACCTCAGAAATGAAAATCTCCTTTAGGCACTAAACATCAAAATCCATTTTCATATTTAAAAACTGCCACCTTTCTTTAGAACAAAATAGATTTTGTCTTTTTCTGAAGGAGAAATTCTCATAAGGCTCCAGACACAGAGTAGAGAGGATGGAAAGAAAATATAAATGCAAGTAGTTTAATAAATATGTTATTACAGCATCACAGCTCCATTCATCGTGAGACATAAATATTTGGTAAAAATTGGAAGCACCACAAAGGATAGCAGCTTTGTCTCAAACATTTTTTTATTTACATAATTAAATCTCAAGTCATGCCTTGCATATGACTTTTCATGTAAAATGTATATGTTCAAGTTAGTACTGTGACTTTCCTTTTTTTTTACTTTATGAATTATGTATTTACTGAGTCTTTTCTTTCTGGGGCAACATCACCGCTTTCACCAAGAATGTGTGAGAGGCCAGTCTGCAGAATTTTATAAACCTTGTTGCAGGTTTAAGATTGTGCTGTTTTGTATTTTATGAATTTGTTATTGAATTTCATAGAATCTGACATTCAAAGGAAATGTCTCTTAAATATTACCTCTGACTGAATTTTTAAAAAAAGGCAACATGTGAGAAAATGAAATGGTACCTAGGACAATAAGAAAAACTCAAGGACTGTAATTAGTAATAATGAACTAGATGGCAATCTCCAAGCTCCAATAATATTATATATAATATAATTTATAATATTATAAATTTATAATATAATTTATAATATTGTTTGCTTAATAATTATATTCCTCCGGGTCTTCTTTCTTTTCTGTGTCTTCCCCTTGCTGCCTCCTCCTCTTCCTCCTTTTTTCCTCTCTCTTCCTTTAATGAAGTCCTATATAACATGTGGCTTTAAATTTTATAGCAACTAAAACAATAGCCTTTGAATAATGAGTGAATAAATAAATCTTTTTTTAAAAATATATTTTATTGATTTTTTACAGAAAGGAAGGGAGAGGGGTAGAGAGTTAGAAATATCAATGAGAGACAAACATCGATCAGTTGCCTCTTGCACACCCCCTACTGGGGATGTGCCCGCAACCAAGGTACATGTCCTTGACTGGAATCAAACCTGGGACCCTTCAGTCCGCAGGCCGGCGCTCTATCTACTGAGCCAAATCAGTTAGGGCTAAATAAATCTTTTTGTCTCTCCCTCAGTCTGGCTCACCATGTCAGATGTATGAATGATTGATAAGCATCTGTTGAATGAAGTTTTGAATTAGACTTTTTTTCTAAGGGGTTAAGTTTTATAACTTTCAAGCTTGCACTGTACTGAACAAAAGCTGTGAAAATATGCATAACCCATGGATACAGAGAATAGTATGGTGAAAACCTGGGGTGGGGAGGAGGTGCGGCTAGAAGGGGTCCTGAAGTGACGGGAAAACATGATGCAGAACTTACAAGTTTCTCATCTCTGCACAGCCATGTTATGTAATGCTTTCCGGTTTGGGGGAGGAGGGCAGGGACATCTGTAATACTTTCAATAATAAAAAATAAAGAAAAATAAATAAACACATTTTCATTTTAAAAAGCTATGAACATGGTGTTGAATAAAAATTTTGATGGACCTCACTTTAATAAATGAAGAAGAGTCATTTAGAATCAACACAATTGTATGCAAGTAAATACTGGGAAAGGGATTGGAATTAATTTGTTCACCCAAGTAGATGGGTTGCCTCGTACAGTTTCATACATAATTTTTTAATGTATGGTTTTATATATATTATATACTTCCTAACACCTAGCCATTTTTACCACTTTCATGATTTTTAGATGCACATGCTTACCAGCTGTATGGTTATTACTCAATATTTTCCTTAAATTGATTCACTTTGCAATTTAAATTTATTTAAACAGAAAACTTTCTATTAGTACTGTGAATAGAAAATCAGTATCCGCTGCTGAAAACAGAAGGCAACTATAAAAATAAATATAATGTAATGAAAATTGTTGTTATTAAATTTTGGCCAGTTTCTGTTGCCTCAAGAAAGACTGAGCCTGAGATAAATTTTCTTAAAAGGAGATTTTATCAAAAGTTGAAAGTGTTAAACATACAGATACTGAACTAAGCTTTTATCTCTGGCCATGTTTTCAGATTGAAAAGGAATCTAAAGAAGCATCACTTCTTTCTACACTGAGTCAAATGCAAACTTCAACAAGAAAAATGACTCTAGATTTCTCACAATTCCAAATTGGTGGAGCTTTAATTTTGAAATTTTAGTGCTCTGTAATTTTTGTGATAAAGTAAAAGCATTCTCTTTATTTTTAATTTCATTAAAAGCATTTGAGTTAACACATACAAAATTAAGAACGTAATTAGAGTGAAGCTTTCATTTTTCTTTCATGTATTTATTTCCTGTCCAATGGTTCATATAAGCAATGGTTAGGTTTTCTATGAAAGTACCACATGTTAAGTCATGTTATACTTTTGGTACCATTAATGATTCATAAGGAATGTCATGCTAGGTATTGAGGAGGAAGTTATGACATATGTGTGAGTAAAATTTTATTAACGATTTAGTGTCCTATGCAACTAAATCATGGAGATTAAGCATAAATGATTAAGATTCCAAATTAATGTCATAATAGATAATGAGTTAGAGAAGTGTTAGTGTTAATTTCTAAATACTTTATTCTTTAGTGGTCACTTTGGACTGCTTACCTCAACATTGTTAAAAATCATTTTAGGTCACATCTGAAACACAATCTGATTTACCCTCTTGATTGAAAGAATTTATTTCTTAACAGGTAAAGTAATAGCCTGTCAATTCAGACCAACCCCTGGTGCAGTCACTTTAATCGGTCAAATGACTGTGCAGAGATGGGAAACTTATAAGTTCTGCATCATCTTCTCTCCTGTCACTTCAGGAAAAGCTATGTGACTCTCAAACTCAGTCTGATAACTTTAAATGAGAAAAAAGATGAAAGATATGATTTAGAAATTTCAGAGATAGTGGTGACATGTGATGCTTTCCCATTAGAGTTTCATACATGATTTATCCCAGTGATGTAGGCAGAAGTATATTTGAAAGACTGAAAAGTCAAAGCAGTGACTTTTTGGATATACTTTTTACTTATGCTACATAGAAGGCAGTCTACAATGATCTGAACAATATTATCATGACGGATGATTGATGCTTTATAACAACTGGGCTTAGAATTTTTGAATATTGTTTTTATACTGCCAATTAATGTAAAAATAACAAATTTAAATTAAATCAAGCAGAAGTGGTATTATAAGACAAAAGAAGGCTTAAGTAAAGGTTTTACTTTTAATAGTTAATCTGCACAAACACAGGGATTAAATTTCAACATAAAATGCAAATAGTTTTAAGTAATTTAGAAAACAGCACTACTTTTTACACACAGATTGCAGACAACTTAGTAGTCAGGTCTTGAGGCATGAGGGAGAATTTTAATAGTACTGTCTTTAGAAACAAATTTCTTTAAAATGTAGACATTTGAAATTTTGGCTTCTTTATCTTCTTCCTCATATCCTTATGGTCGAATGTTTTTAAGGTCTTCTAGAGGGAAGCTTATTATTTGAATCAGTTAGATGCAAAGTGGACCAAAATGAGAGTTATAGTTACAATTCTTTTTATCTATCATGTTAGTATTAAAAGGTTATATTCAACCCTACCTAGATATTTGAACCTACATGAGGAATTCCAGAGAGAAGCAACTTACGCTTTGTATTATACAGTCAAATATATCTTTAAAACCTCTGCCTGGAAGATAAAATTGGAGAGGACTGGCAGGGATTGTACCTCTTAGTCTGACTTTCTTTGCTTCATTGTCTTTATACTTTCAGATCAAATCCAGCGAAACAATTAATCCTGACAAGCAGTGTGGGTGATCTTCAAACACTGGGTGTCTATTCTAAATTTAAAAGAATTTGGTGAAGTGACTCCTTTAGGTATAAAAACATGTTTGATGGTGAAGTAGAATCCTGGCGGGCTCTGAGCTGTGTTAAATCTGAAACTACTGGGAATTAGGGACTTTAACATTCCCCTTGTTACAGTGAATTTTAAATTGGGGCATCTTTGACATCTGAATCCTGTAATCTTGTTGGAGTTGCTTAAGTAATAGCTATGTGTATGGATTTATTTTCAGAAGACACTTGATAACATAGTTTAAGTCAGGGTCTTGTTTGGAGTCTTTATAAAAGCCATGAAAAAGTTTTTCTTTATGGTGATCATGAGAAAATTATCTTGGTCTCAAACTTTCTAAGAATACCCAAAAGTTATTCTCCTTTATTAAGATGTTAATCCTTACCATATTACTCTAAGGTTGTCTGAAAGAATTCACAAGTGATAAAACATTGCTAGAAGCCAAAAGATAATAGTAAAATTAATTTAAAAAGTTATTAATATAAGTAAAGCAAAGTGATGGGGAGAATCAAGGATTCTTCCCTAAAGGACAAACATTTTTTAAGAAATAGAGCATAAAATGGTACTAGAAATTCTTATATTTTTTACCACCGTATTGAGCTATAACCTCTCCTGCAGTCATGAGTGAACAATGTATTCTCTATTTTTAAAAAGATGTGAGTGGTAATTAAACAAAAATGTCAACCCATTCTCATAAGTGAAAACAACTGCTATACCTACCACATAAACCCACAATTTATATTAACTTCATGTACACATAGTCTGAGGTCATTTTTTGGGAAATGATGATTCTGAAAAAGAAGGGGATGAAGAGTTTGCAGCTCTCCACATTTGCTAGAGAGAGGAGCTGGAATTGTTTCTGAAATAGAATCTTATGCAAGGGTGGGATCAACCTACCCCAAGAATCCCAGTGTCTACTCTGGTTTACAGACAGACTGGCTGAGTAAAATGAAGGTCTGTTACTTAGGAAGAAGGAAAGAACTGACACTGGTGAGGCATCTCCAAACTGGAGCTCTTTAGGAGGCAAAAAACAAAGGCTATTGTATTAGTTAGGATACCCCAGAGAAATAGAATAGGGTACCTATAGCTATCTGTCATCTTCTATCACCTAGCTACCTACTTATCTATCTATCTATCTATCTATCTATCTATCATCTGTATTATTTATCTAAAGGGTTTTATTATGAAGAATTGGTTCACACAATGTATTATAAAAAGTTGGCTCACAAAATTATTACAGAAGCTGATTTGTAGTCTGAAAGCCTGAGAAGCATGAGAGTTGATGATATAAGTCAGTCTGGGTCTGAAGGCAAAAGACCAGTGTCCCAGCTCAAGATTGTCAGAGAGAGCTCAGTGTTTTGTTCTTTTCAGATCTTCAATATGTTACCGTCAGAACCATGATACCTCAGTTGTTGTCTTCTTGAAGGAAATATTTCAATCAAGAGACAAAGTAAGCATAGCAAGCAAGGCCTTATTAATTGCAGCAAAAACACACTCAGGATAGTGAAACAAAGAAGGGCTTAGCTTATAAAAGCAACAGGAGAGCCTAGGCTCGGCTGGTTTGGCTCGCTAAGTCAGAAAAAAGGGGGCCTTGGAGACGGGTTCAGGTGGTTAGCCCAGGATGAGCTGCCACTGCCCATTGCTCCCCTGGTTGCAAGTCTTGTTGGGTCCATTAGAGGGAAGAAGGGGGGAAGGGAATGACTGTGGGAGAGCATACACTGGGTCCTTTGCCTTGAGGATATTTCTCTCTTGCAGATGGAAATCTTAGGGGAAGTCTCAGGGGAGGGTCACAATAGAATATTCATCAGCTTTCCAGTTGAACTCTTTCAAGGTTGTTGTCTCAGCTGATTGGTCAGCATCAGGGCAGGGGTCATAAGTCAATACCTGGTCCTGAGGCAGCCATGGAGTCACTTGTCTGGTTTTACTGCTTTTCTGGGCCTGGAGCTGAAATACAACTGAGGCCTAGATGTTATCCTTGGGGAGGAAAAGGTCAGGGGGTCTAAACCACATAACCAGCCATATGAAAAGTCAGAGTCTAAACTGCATAACCAAGGATATGCCAGGGGAGGAAAGGCTACCCTGGGGGTGAAGGTCTTGTCTTCCCAGTATTGCCCCTTGCGTTCTACCCTAGTGACCTTCTGTACCTGGTCCATGGTCATTGCTCTCTTCATGTCTGTCTAACTGCCTTTAACAAGGACATTGGAGGAGACCCATCCACATCAAGGAGGGCAATCTGCTATACTCAGCCTATCAATTCAAATGTTAATCTAATTCAGGAACACCTTACAGTCATCCCCAGAATAATGTTATAATGTTTAACGAAATATTGGGCACTCTGTGACCCAGTCAAGTTGACACATAAAATTAACCACCACCATTATGCTTTAACATTTATTAAAACTGTCATAACATTTTTAGCACCCATATGTTGTTGGGGCTCTGTGTCAAAGTGGGGCAAGGGGGAAGGAGTGGGGAGGAGCCGCTGAAATGATAGGACATAGAAGCAGGTGCATTTTGGTCACTGTGGCATCTTTCATGACATGATTGCAGTATGCTTGCTCTCCTGGAGGGGGTGCTCTAGAGGTAACAGAGGCCCTGCCGGGGGTCTTGTATACACAAAGACATCCACCAGGCAGCTTGCAAATCCTTAAGGATGGGGCCGAGGGCGAAGGGACATTAGAAAAATAGGAAAGTGGTTCAAAAATTGCCAGGTTGAGCATTGCAGTTTCACCAAGTTCATGCTGTCCCCACATAGAGGACAGGGTAATTGTCATTTAACACTGCCCAGGCCAACAGTGAGCTGAAGCAGCCAGGTTTTCCATCAGGTGAAGGACAGTCATTCATTCATTTATTTAGGAAATAACTCGTAAGCACTTTCTATGGAGCTGGTCTTAGTTTCAGAAGGAGGATACAGCAGTAAATACAGCGGAGTTACCACCTGAAGGGGTTGCATCCTAGTGGAGAGGACAGCCAATAAACAGATAAAGAAACAAATAAGTACATGCATATCAGACATTACGAAGTGTTATGGAGAAAAGAAAGCAGAATAAAGAAACAGAGTGACAAGAAGAAGGGGTTAGGAATGTTTGCAAAGGCTGATCCGACAAAGCCTCTTGTAACAATGATATTGAAGAAGATAATCAAATAATGCAAGAGGTCCATAGATGTGAAGATATTAGGGAGGAGGATTCCAGGAAACTGCATGTGTAAATGACCTAAGAGAGATGGAATTCTGTGTGTTTGTGGAGGCAAGAAGGCAGAGGTGGTTGAAACGGAATCAGCAGATGAAGTCCAGGTGGTAGATAAAGGACAGATATTGTGGAGCCCTGTGGACCATGGAAGCAGTTAAATTTCATCAATAAAAAATGGATACATATTATAGTTTCCATCAGGGAAATGATACAATTTAATCCTGTTTTTTGGTTTTGCTTTTCACCATCCTGTATGCATTTATTGAACACCTTTTACACATATCGCAGTGTGGGGCATACAGATTTAGTGTGAGACATTGCCTCCATCTCAGTGAGCTTGTACTTTTAGCATTTTTTATTCTTATTTCATTTTCTTAATGAATTTATTGAGGCAACATTGGTTAATAAAATTATATAGATTTCAGGTGTGTAATTCTATGATGCATCATCTGTATATTGTATGTTCATTACCCCGAGTCAAGTCTCCTCCCATCACCATTTATCCCCCCTTTATCCTATTCTTTCTCCCCTCACCCTCCTTTACCTCTGGTAGTTATCATACTGTTGTCTGTGTCTATAAGGTACTTTTTTTTTTCTTAATCCCTTCACCTTTTTCATCCAGTTCCACAAACACCCACCTCTCTGATAGCTGTCAGTCTGTTCTCTGTGTCTGTGAGTCTCTATTTTGTTTTTTAGTTTATTTTGTTCATTAGATTCCACTTATAAGTGAGCCTGACACCTATCAGAATGGCTATCACCAATAAATCAACCAAGAAATGTTGGTAAGGATGTGAAGAAAAGGGAACACTCATACATTGTTGGTAGCAATACAGATTGGTGCAGTCACTGTGGAAAACAGTATGGAGTTTTCTCAAAAACTTAAAAATGGAACTGCCTTTTGCCCCAGCGATCCCACTCCTGGGATATATCCTAAGAATCCTGAAACACCAATCAGCAAGGATATATGCACCCCTATGTTCACTGCGGCAGTGTTAGCCAAGACTTGGAAGCAGCCCAAGGGCTACTGTAGATGAGTGGCTAAAGAAGCTGTGGTACATTACCACAATGAAATACTATTCTGCCACAGAAAAGAAGAAAATCTTACTTTCTGTGACATCATGGGTGGACCTAGAGAGTGTTATACTAAGTAGATAAGTCAGAGAGAGAAAGACCAGTACCATAATCCATGTTTTAAAAGTTCAATTTGAGTCCTGGCCAGTGTGGCTTGGTTGGATGTCATTCGTGCCTGGAAAGGTTGCCAATTTTATTCCTGGGCAGGGTACATGCCAGGGTTTCAGGCTTGATCCACAGTAGGGGACAGCCGATCGATGTTCCACTTTCACATAGATGTTTCTTTCTTTCTCTCTCTCTCTCTCATTTAAAAAAGTTCAATTTGATTATTTAATGGAAAAGAGATTACAGAGAAGAATAGAAGCAAAGAGACTACTTACTAGGCTAGTACAGCAGTCTGGATGAGAGAAGACAGTTTGGACTAGGGTGATAGCTTTGGAAGTGATGATGAATGTTGGATTTGTGATATTATGAAGGTAAAGCACACAGAATTTTCTAATAGTTTAGATCAGGTTTGAGGAAAAGGGATAGTTAAATTATTTTATTGTTAAAATTATAAATAATCAAAAGATGCACTGAGATGGGATGACTGGGGAAGGTTCAAGTTTGTTAAAGATTGAAACAAAGAAGTTTTTTTGTTGTTGTTGTTCATTAGTGTAAGAGGTCTATTAGACATTCCAAGGGAAAGTTTAAACAGACAGTAGTAGGATATCAAGAGTAGTGAGCTTAGGGCTCTGTTGGGAGCTTGGAAATAGAATACAAAGATTAGAACGTGGAACATAGAGACTATATAATATGTATGTAGTTTGGGAAAAATTAGTGTATTGTTTCCACCATGGAACTAGGTGAGATTATCTAGGAGGAAGGAAACATAAAGAAGGTACGGCAGCCAAGGAGAATGCTAACATTGAGAGGAAGAAGAGCCAGCAATGGAATCTGAGGAAACATACCAAAGAACTAAGAGGAAAACCAGTAAAGCGTTCTTCACTGGTAGCCAAGGGAAGTAAGAATTGAAGAACAAAGCTATTATCCATGAAGTTAACATTTTTTCAGAGGTTGAGTAATTTGGAGACAGCTGTGGCAAGATGGAGGCTGTTAATGACCTTGAATTGAGGAGCTCCATGGGACTGGTGGAGACAGAGCCTGATTGGAGTCGATTAAGGAGTGAATGTGAGCAAATGGAAACACTTTCCCAAAGGAGCAACAGAGAAATGGGCAGAAGCTGAAAGGGAAATAGAATCAAGGAAGTTTGCTTTGCTTGTTTGCTTTTCAAGGTGAGCGACTTTTTATAGCATGTCTACATGCTAATGGAAATGATCCAGTTCAGAGGGAAAAACTGAAGAGGGAACAGAAAAGAAGGGCAAAATTCCAGTAGCAAAATTCTAAACAGGTGGGAAGGGACGGAATCCCATGCACTGTGGTGGGTTGATTTACATGGGCAAGGAGCGGTCACCCGTCACATCAGAGGAAACGTAGAGCCGATGGGTCAGATGTAACTAGATTAGGAGATTTGGTGATGGGACATGAGGACTTTTTTTTCTAATGGCTTTAGTTTTTCACTGACAAAAGAAGTCATCCCAGAGTGAGAGGTAGAGGGAGGAAGGAGTATTGAGGGTTTGAGGTGGGAGGAAAATACATTTTTGGAAGAGTGAGAAAATGAATCTACTATGAGAACATAGAAGGATGCTGGATGGTGATGTCTTGAGGTTGGTGGTCATTAATTTATATTAATAAAATAAATAACTTTCTTAAACTTCTTTCTTAAAAGTTATACAGGATTAGGTAACTCAAGTGAATGTTTTTCTCCAGCCACTTTCAGCTGTTGCGGTGCAAGTGGAGAGTAAATATGAAGTTGGATTTTAACGGAGTTCAGGGTTTGGAGGTGAACACAATGGAAAAAAAAGAGAACATGGAACATCTGAGTTATTAAGGATAGTGCCTGGCATAGTGGTGGAGAGGTTTACAGTGAGCTGGTTGCTAAAAACGTAAATGAAATGCAAGTGAGTGATTAGGAAGATAGCAGATAATTGTAAGAGATTCATTGCAAATAGAATTGTGCTTGGCAAAGTCACTTAGAACTGCAATGTAGTGGAGATTACTTATGTCTGGTCAAGATAGTTCACAGGCAGCCTTAGGGGAGTTGAAACAATATCATCATCAGAACCATCAATTAACTTACAATTTTATTCTTTATTTGTAGTACTTCCACCATGTAAGGCCACACATTGTCTGGAACAGAGAAAGAACAGCCTAAGTCTTCAGGGAATTGACATTCTACTAGAGATCTGGTAGAAAAGATAATTAGATATAGAAAATGATCCACAATTGTTTTGTTGAGTAGAGTCTGTTTAAGTGAGAAAGCAACAGGCATACTAAGTTGTTTCTCTGCTCTTACAGAGCAGAATGTAAATATTTATGGAATACATACCTCTTTTCATCAGTAACACAGTTGGGTCTCTACAAACATGGAGTTCTCTTTAGATACTCCAAGTTAGAGACAAATATCAGGCAAACTCACTGACAGTAAAAATCTAATATATCAGGTATAAGCAGATATTCCCAAGAATTCACATGTAGAATTTGTGATAAACACAAAATGAATTATTTCTCTCTTTTTTCTCCTCCTTCTCTTCCTCCTCCTTTTCCTTCTTCCTTTGTCATAAATAACTAGGGAAATGATAAATAGTATATTGGCAAATAAATATTCTCATTTCCTTTTCTCATTCCTCCTTTCCTTTTTTATATTAATTATAACAACACATATTCATGGTAAATATACAATATAAATATCAAATTCCATGTTCTAGAAATAATGATAAATTTGATGATTATCATTCTAGAAATCTCTCTATGCTTATATGTGTAGGTAGAGTAGACAGCAATAATTAAAAGCTACATTGTTTTTCTTTTTTTTAATATATTTTTTATTG
>NW_006296406.1:0-10186 GCF_000327345.1 Myotis davidii
CAACAATGCACTGTAATATTAAATGCTAAGGACTAATACCTTCTGTATCAGAGTGAAGGGGAAATAAGAACATGTACACACACATTCACATGCTTATTTTTGCAAAAAGAAAGATAGGAATGATAGGTCAGAAACTAAGGAAAATAGCAGCCTATAGGGTGGGTGAGAATAGATGTCAAAAGATTAAGATCACAGCAAGACTTCTCTGCATTACCACTTTTTTACATAGTTTTAATCTTTGAAACTCATAAATGTTTAAGTTATTTGAAAAATAAAATTAAATCAAAAGGATATAAAAGCAAACATAAAATGTAATAGAATAAAAAAAATTAATCCAACTCGATATCACATGGACAATATAACCATACACAAAAAAGAATTCAAGTAACTTTTAAACATAGCATTCTGAATATTCCTTGTGAGATCTATTATAAAGAAAAAAGTCAAAGAAGTATTAAAGTCCATTTAATATTTTTTGAGATCTGATTGACATACAACATTACATTAGTTTCAAGTGTACAACATAATGATTCAATATTTGTATATTTGCAAAATGATCACCATACTAAGTCTAGTTAACACCTGTCCAGACATAGTTACAGAATTTTTTTTGTGATGACAACTATAAAGGTCTATTCTCTTAGCATTAGCAGGTTTATTGTTAACTGTAATATTTGCATTGTGATTCCAAAATTATTTTATGTATATTTTGGGGTAGAGCAAAAATGTGCATTCTTGTTATAAGAAATTTAAATTTTCACTGCTAGGGAAACAAATGCAAATATACAATTTTAAAGGTAAGAAATACCTGCAATGTTAAATTTTGGAAATATCAGTGTTAGCTCATGATTAAATTATATACAATTAATATAGACAGTTATTACATACAATTAATTATATATATATTTTCTGTGTGTGTGTGTGTGTGTCTTTGCTCTGTCACTGAAAGGGCTAAGAGCAACAATATCTCAGTAACATAAGCACACCTAACACCAGATACTAGATCTCGGTTTCTATAAACTAAAAAAAATCAGGATTCCTTGATATAATGGCTGATTCCAGCAGTGGGGCAGAAAAAACACTAAGTGAGGCTAGGACAATTTGCTGTTTAAGGCAACCAGAAAGTTCAGAAATAAAAGGATTCATGTACAAATGACATAGAAGCAACAAACAATCCAATAAAAAATTGGCAAAGGATCTGAATACACTTCTCTAAAGAGGATATACAGATATACAGATGGCAATAGACATATGAAAAAATGCTCAATGTCACTGAAGATGGCAATAGACATATGAAAAAAGTGCTCAATGTCACTAATCATCAGAGAAATGCAAAAACTACAATGAGGAATCCCCTCTCACCTGTCAGAATGGCTATCATCAGTAAATCAACAAACAGCCCTAACCGGTTTGGCTTAGTGGATAGAGCATCAGCCTGTGGACTGAAAGGTCCCAGGTTCAATTCCAGTCAAGGGCATGTACCTTGGTTGAGGGCACATCCCCAGTAGGAGGTGTACAGGAGGCAGCTGATCGATGTTTCTCTCTCATAGATGTTTCTAACTCTCTATTCTCCCTTCCTCTATGTAAAAAGTCAATAAAATATTTTAAAAAAATAAATCAACAAACAACAAGCACTAGTGAGGATGTGGAGAAAAGGGAACCCTCCTACACTGTTAGTGGGAAGGCAGACTGCGTTTCCTCAAAAAATTGAAAATGGAACTGCCATTTGACCCAGAGATTCCACTTCTGGGAATATATCTGAAGAAACCTGAAGCACTGATTCAAAAGAATATATGCACCCCTGTGTTCACTGCATTGTTATTTACAATAGCCAAGATTTGGAAGCAGCCCAAGTGCCCATCAGTAGGTGAGTGGATAAAAAAGCTGTGGTACATTTACACAATGGACCACTACAAGGCTGTAAAAAAGAAGGAAATCTTACCTTTTGCAACAGCATGGATGGAACTGGAGAGTATTATGCTAAGTGAATAAGCCAATCAGAAAAAGACATATACAACATGCTTTCACTTATATGTGGAATCTAATGAACAAAATAAACTGACAAACAAAATAGAAACAGACTCATAGATACAGAGAACAGACTGACAGCTGTCAGAAGGGAGTGGGGTTGGCAGGCTGGGTGAAAAAGGCGAAGGGATTAAACAAAACCAAAATTCACAGACACAGGCAACAGTATGGTAATTACCAGAAGGAAAAGGGGGGTCAGTGGGGGAGGTAGAAGGGAGAAAAGGGGCGATAAATGGTGACAAAGGGAGACTTGCCTTTGGTCGGTGAACAGACAAGACAATAGACAGATGATGAAATGCAGAACTGTACACCTGAAACCTAAATAATTGTATTAATCAATGTCACCCCAATAAATTCAATTAAAACATTTTAAAAACCTTGAAAAAATAGAAAGGTCAAAAGTGTTTTTAAAAATTAAAGCAATCCTTTTGCCCCTCAGCTGGAGAAAGCATAAAATGGAATGAAAAGAATTTTTATTGGTTGAATTCTGGGCTGAGGTAAGGATTCTAACTGGCCATCTCATAACCCAAGTAAAGAAATATTGCCATGTGGTGTTCAATGTTTTTGAGCCATATTTTCTTTTCACTGGGGTGTTCCCTCATTTCCATTGACAGGGTCATGTTATTCTCACAGATTTAAGACATTGGAAATATTTACCTCATCGTGAATGGCTCGCCGGTTGGAGGGCTGGATTAAGACCTTGTATCCCAGGTTGGTGATCCCTTTGATGTGCCGGGGAGCCAGGGGCGCCCTCCTCTCCCAGGCGCTAAGAAATCTGCTGTAAAAGCCAACCAGCTCAGATGGTAGCAGATACAAGATAGAGAAAACAGGAGAAGAAACCTGGATGGTATAGTGTTCCTTTACCCAGACGCAAATTGCCACAAACGATGTTATTTCTTTCCAAAAATAAAAAAAGTCCAGAGCGCCCTGGCCAGGTGGCTCAGTTGGTTGGAAGGCCATCTGTGCACCAAAAGGTTTCGGGTTTGATCCCCCATCAGGGCACATACCTAGGTTGCAGGTTCCATCCCCCATCCGGGTGTGTACATGAGGCAACCAACTGATGTTTCTCTCTCACATCTCTCTCCCTTTCTTTTTCTTAAAATCAATAAAAACATCCTTGGATGAGGATTTTAAAAAAGTACAGAGCAATGTATGGGACACTAACCCATATCTGGGAAACTGAAGTTGATTTTTAAATATATGTTTTTATCAAACAACTCTTCAGCACAAAAGTTTTAAGCACGTTAACCTGCAATGCAAATATAGGAAGATTTGAGGGCATAAGTTTGGAATTCTTTAATCATGTCCAAGATTCTTGGTGATCTAGCGCCAACGTGTTTCAAGTTTCATCTCTGACCACTTTCTAGCAAGTGCTGCTCAGTGTTGGACCACCTGTTTCTCAGTGAACTGCTTTTCACTTTCACTGGTCGGTGATGAGATACGCACAGAAAGAGAAAGTTAGCACTTAGAGACCTTGGCATCACATGACCACTTGTCTAGGAATTCACTGTTACTGAATTTTATAAAAGGATTGGTCCCGGGCACATTGGACATTTGAGAAAACAAAACAAACACACATGTTCGTCCACCGCACGTGTTAGTTTAAGAAGCAGAGCCCTGAACGCAAATACATGGACTACATGATTTCACACCTCCCAGAAATGTTCTACCAATTACTACTACTAGCATTTAGCCAAAGTGGTACGGAATACCTTTCTGTTACATCAGACGGCAACCCTTGGACCAGACCCACCACGCAGACGGGGAGTGTTTATCCAAACCTGGGGGCATCCAAATACTTGCCACCGGAGAAGGCAGCTCACAGCACCACGGACCAAAAGAACAAAGGGACCAGCAAGAGCCCCTCTAAGAAGGCTTAGGGAGGGAGAGGGCATGAACGGAAAGGGCTGCACACAGCAAGTGAGCACGCAGATGCTTAGGGCCCGCATCGATGATCAACAGCATCACAGGAAAAGACGGTTGGGTATTCTCTCTAAATTTTGGTTTATTTAAGATACTTTTGTTTTTAAAAGAGAAAACACTGAGCCCAAACCCAAGCCTAAGCACATAGCATTGATTCTCTTCCAAGACAGAAGAAAAAACGGCAGCACCCCATGAACCTTGAATCCCTATGTTCTCCAATAAAACCCACTCCAAAGACATGCAACTCTTTTGAACACACAGGTAAGCCCAGAAATGGCCCCATCGTCCCAGCAGGAGCTGTGTTTCATATTCCACAGGTGGTGGAGGGACGCCACATCCTCTGTTGTTTGCAGCAATTCTTGCTTGGCGTTAACATGAGGGAACACTTTCAGATACTATAGCCCCTCCCTCCCCTCAACCTGATTCATAACCACAGCCTCCCCTCCCTGGCGACCATCCCTCTCCCTCCCCACTCCTCCTCTGTCTGGAGCGGGATGTGATAGGAGGGACACAGACACAAGCATGTCATAGATTTTGGCAGACAGGCGGAGCCTCTGGAGTTTATCTGCGAAGTTGCTTTCACTTTCCCTTCTTGTAGGCAATTCTCAAATCACAAGTCCCGGAACTTTGTTTTCAAACAAATGTTAACAATGGGTACCACTGACTGGACATAATATGCCCAGCACCAGGCTGCGCACCTTACAGATATTATTTTATTTTCTCCTTGCGAAAAGTCTTATTAAGTAGATACTGCTGTTACCCCGTTTTACAGGTGAAGAAACTGACCCGGAGTCTTAGTAGAACTGACGCTTTCAAGCAGAAGCGAGATTCCTCGGTTACTAGTTACCAGTCGGGATTTTCTCTTCTTTGCTGAATGAAGCCTGCAGATCTATGCCATGCAGGTCTGACACGGGTTGTTACTGCTGCCAGCTCGGTTCAGAAGTAGATTAGATCCATATGGCATCGGCTTTAACAGTTCTTAGTGAATGATCAATTCTGCCCCAAGCATGGGCTGCCTCTACCCACCCCTTTCCCATGTGCCGCCAAAAACCCTTCCTGAGTCCCTGCCAAGATACGGTCCAGTTCTCTGGGAGCTTAGGAAAACATTCATGCAGGCATTACTGCATTACTAACTGCCTGAACCTGAAACGTGGTCTCAGCCTAGAACTTTCCGGGCCCGCCATTCATTTCATTGTAAGGCTATCCTGAACTATCCAGCAGTGAAGGTTTCTCCACTGCTTTTAGGCGAGGCACGGCAGGTGTCTGGCATTTCATGGAAATGCCCAGGTTGCTGTTCCGGGTGTCCCTGTCCTGGAATTTGTGGTGTTGTGTTTATTTCCCCAAGGAGATCGAGAAGTAAACAACTTGTGTATTTCTGGCAATGCCTCCCGTGAAACAAAGCAGGAAGGCCCCTGGCTTACTGCTGGCACTGGCCAGGTCACTTCACGAAGAGGATGTGGACAAGCAAGAGGAGGAGAAAAAGAAAGATCTGGGGAGAATAAGGAGGGGCAAGAGGAGAAGAGGGCTAGGGGGAGAAAGAGAAGTGTCACCCAGTCAGGGGAGGGGGACAAGACCCTTCCCCTGATAATTGCTAAAGTCTTCCCAAAAAACTCAGGAAGGGCTAATGCTTCAACAGCATAAAAATGACATTTAAAAGATGATATCCTATGTTTTTGTAAGACAAGAAGAGCACTAAAGTATACATTTCCCTTCCCTAGGATTGATCGGGAATTTGAAATGACTCTGACTGTGGGGGGAGTACTCTACTGAACTAAATGCTCAGACATGCGCAGAGACAGGGGGACAGTCAGTGGATGGGCTCTAGCACTAGGACATAGTATGTGATATCGCAGTACCTCTCTTTCCATCTCTCAATGGGGGAAGAGAAAAGAATTTCTTTCAACTTACAAATTATCAATCTTTACAATGTACACATGAGAATCAGGGGAAGGAGAACATGCTTGTATGTTCTTGGTATTTCTATCCTTTTCAAGCGAAATGAAAAGGAAAATGAGTATTAAAAATAGAAATAGACAGATCATAGATAGATAGATAGATAGATAGATAGATAGATAGATAGATACACAGAGCTTGGCACTCCATACATATACCACAATTCCCTTTCAGTGACCATGATATAAACTGTGGTGATTAAGTATATCATCACCCCAAATCACATGAAGGAAACAAAGAAAATTTTGTGAGGTGTATTTATAAAAGATTCTATCTGAGGAAAAGCCATGTTCACAGGCAGAGGAACTGATACGTATTTGGGAAGGTCCTTTCAAATGATGAGCAGACCGGTCTTTGTACAATTACATATGTTAACATAGTAGTAGCTGATCATTAGGATATTTAAATAAAAATATAATAAAAGTCCAAAATTTTCTTGATGGAGTTAGATTTTGCCCATTGATTATAGAAGAGGTGTTTTGATTTCTTTCTTTAATTCAAAAAAATCTGGTGGGCCCCTAAGATGTGCATAGCATGATGTTAGGTACTTCTAAAGAAGCAGAAATTCCATTTCTGCCCATTTTCATGGGATCCAACAGGAGCAGGGTGAGACAATTTCATTTAATTAGATGCTCCCCATTAAAATCTAATGGTGAGCCCAGGCTGGTGTGGCTCAGTTGGTTAGAGCATTGTCCTATACACTAAAAGGTGTCAGGTTCGATTCCCAGCCAGGGCACATGTGGGACGCAGCTCATTGATGTTTCTCATCTGTCTCTCCCCCCACCTCTCTCTCTCAGATGAAATTTCTTAAAAAATCTGATAGTGAAGTATCAATTACTGATTCTAACTGGTGAATTATCAATTACTGATTTTAACTGAATATTAGAGTCAGAATGACCCTGAAGGTAGTGAGCCCCATAAAAATTAGGAATTTTCTGTGGTTTATAAAAATCATTTTCCAAGTATCTATGGATGAATCACAATAAAAACAGTCTACTGTTCTGGTAGTCATAACTTTTAAATGTAACTGGATTAACCATTTGTACGCTATAAGCATCTAGAGACGCAAGCAGCAGACCTTTTTTAATTAAATTCAAAATATCGTGGCAGTTAACTGGTTAAGTTACATCTATCTGCTACCTTTTAGGTAGTACGTACGCCATACAACACTGTATTTGATTTGTGCTGATTTTCATGAGTAAGAGTGGTAGGTAGTTTAATAAAGCTGAGGTCTACAGCTCTATTATTTTTTCATCTAATATTTAAAAATCCTTTAAGTCTCTTCAGTCCTTTTCATAGCATCAACCAGGAAACTTTTTAAACTCACAAACCACCCACCTAAACCAGAACAATTTGTGAGCTAAATACAAGAACTTAAGTACAAAAAGGGCCTCCTAATTTCTGTGTCCAGTGGGACACGTATAAAGTAATACAAATTTCGAATTAACAAATTAAGTCCAAACCTCCCATCTCTAGCCCCAGTAGTCAGAGACGTGCTCTTTGTCCTAATGTTTAGATTTTGAAAATAATGCCACCAGCCTATAATTCAATGGCTCACACTCAAACTAAATCACATGGAGAGATTTCTCAATGCCAATTGTTTGTTGTACCAATCAGGCACACATCTTGATTAAATACTGAGAGGCTAAGGAATGGAGGAACCTTGAGTTGAACAAAATAAGGAAATGGCTGAGAAATGAAAATGTTTTATACTTACCCTTCCAATTCACTCAAAACCCACAAGTGTCTTTTAAAACCATGGTTTCCCAGGAAGCCTCGGTACTGTAGCTAAGGGAAGGCAGCTCCATGACGGTGCGCCTTGGCCCACACTACGTAGTATTTGGTATTCAGACCATAATACTCTTGGAGAGGTCCCAAAAAGTTACAAATTAACAGAACACCTGATGATGGCCTAGCACTAATTCAAATACCTTCCAAGCCCAAGGCTTGCTAGAACTAGGCTTGGGCATGCAGTAACACTGTCCTTCCTCCATACCTGTACTTCCTGTTGCACAGCCACATCCTTTAATGCTTCCACATTAAACTCCTTACAGTCGGCCAGAAATTTTTAAAAAAGTAGACTTGGGTGGGTGGACTCTATTACTATTAACTAATCTGGTCTAAGAATGCTCCTAAATTCTCAAGCCCATGAACTAGGCATAGTTATCCAAGGATATGAGACCCAAGGTTCTCCTGGTGTCTAGCCCACAGATTGTGTTTCACTGAGATGGAATGCAAAGTTAGTTCTGAATTGGAGACTCATCCAAAATGTCTCTCTGCTTATTTGTCTGTCTCTTTGCTAAACTAAATGCTCTGAGGGAATAAACTATGTTTTATTCATCTTTTGTTACTGGTACGTAGGAGACTCAAATGTTTTAAGGAAAAAAAAAAGAATGAATCAATGACCAAGTTTAAGTGAGCATCATAAAGACCTATGCAGCAGAGAAAACAAAGTAGACACACAAAACAGGGACTCATACTCCCCTCCCCACCCCGACTCCCAGCCACAACATTCAACAACAACAAAAAAAGCTATTCTCTGCCAAGGTCTTATAGACCAACAAATGTTATGAAATGCAATATAATATGGTAGGAAAATACAGACCTGGGAGCCGAAACTAATAGCTAGTTGTGGGGTTCCTTCTCTTGACCTCAGTTTCCTCTTCCAGACTAATTTATAGTACAAAAGTCCTTTTCAGCTCTCATAGTCTATTAAGGATATTAGTGTCTGGGCACTGTGGATTACAAAATCATTAGAATTTTAGAACGTAAATAGACACCCTGACTCAGGGGGATTCAGCTAAAGTATGCTAAACAAGGAAGCAAAAACACTAAAAAGACTGTGGGCGGCAGCCATTCTCCTGTTATCTGCATTAACTAACTGCAGTCATCGGGAGCCCAGAGCTTGCAACAGGTGGGCCACACCTCACAGGAACACCAACTCCCTGCCTGCACAGATGGCCTGGGCAACTGGACTCCACTTACTCTGTGGCCCCGGTGCATAACAACTTGTGTATTTTATCTGCAAAATGGAGTCGGGTCTGCTGTGAAGTTTACTTGAACTAATACACATAAAGTGCTGAGCACTGCCTTGCATGCTGTGAACACTCCGTAAATGTTCAAAAATGAAGTCTCTAAGCCTGACCGCTCCTCAAAGATGAGCACAGCAACACCATCAGCAGAAGACACTATCTTCCTCTCCTCTTTGTCAGACCTCGTAGGCGAGCATGTCAAACTCGCCCCATAACAAATATATAATGGTATGCAAGAAATGTTCTAATAAAAATTTTGTCACTTAATTTTTACAATATCCTGTTATACATAATTATTAATAACAAACTACAACATTTGCTAATGACTGATTACTATAATTGTGTTGTATTCATTTCCCTTATGCCAAATATTAATTTTTATTAAAATGTTCTATATTTTATGTTAACGATGACTTATTTATTTCAGCCCTTTTATTCAGCATGTCTATCACAATACACCTATGTTTCTATGAAAATTGAAGCTTTTGTTTTTTTGTGGCCCACATAAACTTAAACCTTGTTTATTTGGCCCGTGTTCACCTTTGAGTTTGACATGTTTGCTTTAAGGCCTTCACAATGGCTTTCTGTTAATTCCCTACCAGTCTTACATCCAAAGAAAGGGGCCCAGGAAGCCCTCTTTGCAACGTCACCCGTTAGGCACGGGCATTCAAGATAAACAACTTACCATGTTGATGCTGCATTTCATCAAATTTACTGTTCTATATTTTATGTTAACGATGACTTACTTATTTCAGCCCTTTTATTCAGCATGTCTATCACAATACACCTATGTTTCTATGAAAATTGAAGCTTTTGTTTTTTTGTGGCCCACATAAACTTAAACCTTGTTTATTTGGCCCGTGTTCACCTTTGAGTTTGACATGCTTGCTGTAAGGCCTTCACAATGGCTTCCTGTTAATTCCCTCCCAGTCTTACATCCAAATAAGGAGCCCAGGAGGCCCTCTTTGCAATGTCGCCCTTTAGGCACAGGCATTCAAGATAAACAACTTACCATGTTGATGCTGCATTTCATCAAATTTAAGACTTTTTATTTTTTCACATTTTAGCATCCCTAAAATAGGAATGCATCTTAAATGATTTCATCTGAGATAAATATGGTGATAATGTTATTGGTTATTTCCCATTCAAAATGCCCAGTGTTTCTGTTATTCCATGCATTTCAGGAACTTGCTGTGGCCTCACCAAGGAAATGTGCCACTGTTTATAGTTTTATTTCTATAAAAAAATAA
>NW_006296406.1:10961-11206 GCF_000327345.1 Myotis davidii
AGAAGTTTGTGACCAGAGTTGGGCTAAGCAGGCCAGAACTGGACAACTGCACAGAAAGACGGCGGCGGGGATGGGGTTCCCCACCCCCAAATCTCCATCAACCACCCCCGCAGCCAGCCAATCTAAAGAAGCACTCCGTCCGAGAATCAACAGAGAGTTCGCTCCTCGGCTCCAACACCGATCGATCCTCCACTCCCCGGCGGCCCCACCCCCTTCCGCCGCCAAAAAAGAAATCCGAATGGCAT
>NW_006296406.1:11417-13713 GCF_000327345.1 Myotis davidii
GTCCCGGCAGGGTAGGCCCCGAAGTCCCGGCAACAATTGGGATGTGAGCCGGGAGGAGGAGGTGTTTGCTCAACTTCGGAGGACGTCGGGCCGCCTCCCCCCGCAGCCAATCAGCGGCCAGCCTGAGGGAACAACCTCCTCCTCCGCCAATCGGCGGCGCTCCCAGGTGCTGGGTCATGCCCGCCCCCGCCCCGCCCCGAAAACCCTCTGCCTGTTGGATCGCTGTCCTGCGTCCTTCGCGGGGCCGGCAGGTCCTCTCGGGACAGTTATTGACCGGGTTCCTAGCTGTCCGCAGCAGAGGACAGGCAGGGGCAGAGGACGGCGAAAATAGCCCGGGCCGCACACGCTACATAGATGCGTGCATTTCCTGGAAAAAGTTGTGCGCTCCTGTCCATTGCGTTTGTTTAGCAATTTACTTTTTTTTTTTCAAAGCATGTCCCCAGCCCCATAGCAAGCCTCTGAAGGCAGGTAACAGCTCGGAGCACAGTTTTTGAGTCCAGCAAACGGAGGCTGGAAAAAAATTAGCATATCCATGTCCAATGATTCTTATGAATCAGGTGTATCTGGCAAAACCCAATGTTCTTTAAAAGTCCTAAGCGGCCCCAGAGGAACGGGGGGAGATGCATTTCATAAACTTCAGCCTCAGCACTAGAGGCGGAGGGATGCCCGAAGCCCATCCGCGGTCCTGCTAAGGAGGCAGTGGCCAGAAGGTACTCTTCTCCCTGTTTTTATAACTTCCTCCAACACTCACACTTTTCTCATACCTGCCACAGAGGTGCTGAACTATCAGACTCTCGTGTCAGAGCCTAGAATATTCTCATGAACTCCTCTCGCACCTGTAATTGCCGAGTAAATTAGAATCTTCTCTGGAAGTAGGAATTTTCTTCTGTATCTTTAGCTTCACATATCCAGAGTGACCTTCCTGGTGACCCCATCCCCACCCCCACTAAAGCCTTCTCTTCTTGCTGTGTTTCCCAGCTCTGTTCTTGATCTCGCCAACTTCCTAATCACCACCTCCCCACGCCTGACACCCCAAGTTTGCTTTAGTTCTTCCTCTGGCCTGTCAACCTTAACCTGTCCTTTCAAATCCCTCTACTATCACCCTCATTCAAACCCCTTTGTACACCACCCGGACTCTATTCCCTTAAGCACACAAATCTGACCATCTCATTGGCCTGAGCAAAAAGCCTCCGGGCTTCTCAGTAACTCTAGAACACAGGCTAAAGTCCTTCTCACAATGTTGCTTCATGGGATCATTGTGAGGATAAAATGAAATGATGTCCCAAGTGTTCTGCCAAGTGTCTATATAAAGAAACTGGTGATTATCATTTATTTTCCTGTGTTGTCCACCTACCTGTAATTCTCCTCTACAAAAATGTCCACCTCTCTGAAACTCACCCATCCTTTCGGGTGCAGTTCAAGCACCACTTCATCCAAGAAGCCTTCCCTGAGCATTTCAATCAGGTATGATCTCTCCCTTCTGTCTTATGTGTCTGTCTCTCCTGTTCGTACTGCAGTCTTCCTCATATAATAGTCATTTGTGTTTATCTTACCTCCATCCCTTACCGGTCATCGTCATCAAAACCTCAATAAAAACAAGTATATATATTTGGCCTTGCCTTCTTTTCCCTACTGCTCCTAGCACAATGCAATGCATGTGGCATGTCATAGGTAGGCCGGGGTCTCAGAAGGAAATAGATGGCACAACCCAACTGGAGACATGAAGGGTATAGTGTGTGCAAGGGTAAAGGGGGGCAACAAAAGACAGTGCTGCGCCCTGTCAGCAATGTGAACTACCTGTAGGCCTTAGCCAGGCCACAGGCAGGGATGGTCACCAGGATCCAGAACGAGCTCTAGCGATGGTGTAGCTGCAGCTATAGGCAGTGCCACCTGACAGAGGGGGCTTTGGAATCAATCAAAAAAGGAGCTGCCCATGGAATCAATAACCCCATCCAGAGAGGGAGCTACTTAAAGCAGGGGTCGCACAGCCGGTCTGGCTCAGTGGTTGAGCATTGACCTATGAACCAGGAGGTCATGGTTGAATTCCCAGTCAGGACACATGCCCGGGTCTTGGGCTCGATCCCCAGTGGGGGGCATGCATGAGGAAGCTGATCTCCCATCACTGATGTTTCTCTCTCTCTCTCTCTCCCTTCTTCTCTGATATCAATAAAAATATATATTTTTTAAAAAGAGCTCATCACCCTTTAGGGGTTGTTGGCCCAGCC
Organism: Myotis davidii; assembly: GCF_000327345.1. NCBI lineage: Eukaryota > Metazoa > Chordata > Mammalia > Chiroptera > Vespertilionidae > Myotis > Myotis davidii. Next base: position 13,643 of record NW_006296406.1, read on the forward strand.
AGTGTGGCTCAGTGGTTGAGCGTCGACCTATGAACCAGGAGGTCATGGTTCGATGCACAGTCAGGGCCCAT
>NW_006296406.1:14253-14753 GCF_000327345.1 Myotis davidii
TTTTTAGAGAGTGAAAGGGAGGCAGAGAGACAGAGAGAGAAACATCGATGTGAGAAAGGCACACTGATTGGTTGCCTCCTGCATGCACCCTGACCAGGGCGGGCGGGGATGGAATCTGCAACCGAGGTATGTACTCTTGACAGGAATTGAACCTGTCAAGTTCAGTCCCCAGGCCGATGCTCTATCCACTGAACCAAACCGGTTAGGGCTTTGTCACTTATTATTGTTGAACAACCCCAAACCCCTAAAACAAAACAAACACAAAAAGACTAAAAGACCAGAATGTAATATATAGAGAGAGCACTTTGTGGGCCTGTATGCACAAGTTAACTCCAAATGTGTTAGCTATTTTGTAAATATAGTTTAAATAAACACTTTCTGAAAACTAAATACTTAAAATGATAAAGGTGTTGCCCTAGCCAGTTTGGCTTAGTGGATAGAGCATTGGCCCACAGACTGAAGGGTCCCAGGTTCGATTACGCTCAAGGGCACATGCCCCA
>NW_006296406.1:32161-34753 GCF_000327345.1 Myotis davidii
TCTCATCCCTGCCACAGAGGTGCTGAACTATCAGACTCTCGTGTCAGAGCCTAGAATATTCTCATGAACTCCTCTCGCACCTGTAATTGCCGAGTAAATTAGAATCTTCTCTGGAAGTAGGAATTTTCTTCTGTATCTTTAGCTTCACATATCCAGAGTGACCTTCCTGGTGACCCCATCCCCACCCCCACTAAAGCCTTCTCTTCTTGCTGTGTTTCCCAGCTCTGTTCTTGATCTCGCCAACTTCCTAATCACCACCTCCCCACGCCTGACACCCCAAGTTTGCTTTAGTTCTTCCTCTGGCCTGTCAACCTTAACCTGTCCTTTCAAATCCCTCTACTATCACCCTCATTCAAACCCCTTTGTACACCACCCGGACTCTATTCCCTTAAGCACACAAATCTGACCATCTCATTGGCCTGAGCAAAAAGCCTCCGGGCTTCTCAGTAACTCTAGAACACAGGCTAAAGTCCTTCTCACAATGTTGCTTCATGGGATCATTGTGAGGATAAAATGAAATGATGTCCCAAGTGTTCTGCCAAGTGTCTATATAAAGAAACTGGTGATTATCATTTATTTTCCTGTGTTGTCCACCTACCTGTAATTCTCCTCTACAAAAATGTCCACCTCTCTGAAACTCACCCATCCTTTCGGGTGCAGTTCAAGCACCACTTCATCCAAGAAGCCTTCCCTGAGCATTTCAATCAGGTATGATCTCTCCCTTCTGTCTTATGTGTCTGTCTCTCCTGTTCGTACTGCAGTCTTCCTCATATAAGAGTCATTTGTGTTTATCTTACCTCCATCCCTTACCGGTCATCGTCATCAAAACCTCAATAAAAACAAGTATATATATTTGGCCTTGCCTTCTTTTCCCTACTGCTCCTAGCACAATGCAATGCATGTGGCATGTCATAGGTAGGCCGGGGTCTCAGAAGGAAATAGATGGCACAACCCAGCTGGAGACATGAAGGGTATAGTGTGTGCAAGGGTAAAGGGGGGCAACAAAAGACAGTGCTGCGCCCTGTCAGCAATGTGAACTACCTGTAGGCCTTAGCCAGGCCACAGGCAGGGATGGTCACCAGGATCCAGAACGAGCTCTAGCGATGGTGTAGCTGCAGCTATAGGCAGTGCCACCTGACAGAGGGGGCTTTGGAATCAATCAAAAAAGGAGCTGCCCATGGAATCAATAACCCCATCCAGAGAGGGAGCTACTTAAAGCAGGGGTCGCACAGCCGGTCTGGCTCAGTGGTTGAGCATTGACCTATGAACCAGGAGGTCATGGCTGAATTCCCAGTCAGGACACATGCCCGGGTCTTGGGCTCGATCCCCAGTGGGGGGCATGCATGAGGAAGCTGATCTCCCATCACTGATATTTCTCTCTCTCTCTCTCTCCCTTCTTCTCTGATATCAATAAAAATATATATTTTTTAAATGAATAAATTGGTGGGTGAACAAGATTTTTTTCTGTAAATAAATAAATATCTCAGGCTTTGCAGGCTTTAAGTATCTGTCACAATTATCCAAATCGAGAAAATTGCAAGTCCCGTGGCATTTTCAGGGTCAATCTCTGTTGGTTTCTAATGTTTCCCATGGTCCCAAGGGTCCACAGCATCCCTGGAGAGTCCATTCCCTGCGCAGGGCATAACTCATGGAGCAAGTTGACTGCCCCTCGTCTCCTGCTTAGTTACAGTGATAAGTCTGCCACGCCTTAGAAATTTTCAGTTACACATCACTGTATCTTATATATCGGATGAGAGTTATATGCTATAATGTAAGTACATTTGGGGAATGCAAATTTTGTCATAGATTTCACTGACACATGGCAAATCTAATATATTCAAATAAATGGGAAAAATCCAGTGCCCCTCCTTTCAGCTTCTCTTGAATGAAAGTCTCAAAAAATAAGATGTCTTGAAGGACTGAGAAAAGATTGGAGACAGGAGGGAGAAAGTGATTAAAACAAAAATGAAATGCAAGTGTAATTTTTCTGGAATAATTGTAAGTGTCACTGAGCTGGAGACAGCTAACAGCCAGGTTTCGGAAGTAAGGAGACTCGAGACGTTCTCTTTCTAGTCCCAGTCTGGGTCAGGTACTGAATGAAGCCAATCTTTTACAGTAATTGTCTCACTATAGGGAAAGGAAGAATTAAAAGAACATAAAAATTGTTTTTGCAATGGAAGAAGTAGCAACCAGGAAAAATAATCACAACATAGGCAAAGTCCCAGCAAGAGCAGAAAATGAGAGAAAATGGCCCTCACATGGAAATGACTCTCATAATGATTGCTATCTGTACAGCTCCGCAGAGACGAATGAAGTAGAATTTGAAAGGAATGGGAAACAATATGGAAGGAGGATGTTCCCTCTGGATGGTGTGTGTTGACATTGCCCATGATAGGCACAAACCTTTCCGTCTTTGTCACTTTTTAAAAATATATTTTATTGATTTTTTTTACAGAGAGGAAGGGAGAGGGATAGAGAGTGAAAACATCGATGAGAGAGAAACATCAATCAGCTGCCTCGTGCACACCTCCTACTAGGGATGTGACCGCAACCAAGGTACATGCCCTTGACCGGAATCGAATCTGGAACAGT
>NW_006296406.1:35559-45375 GCF_000327345.1 Myotis davidii
TGGCTTCATTAATTTCCTTGTTCTATATTGAAATATAAATGTGGCCCTATCCAGTTCTTGGCTCAGGATAGAGCATTGGCCCACAGACTGAAGGGTCCCAGGTTCGATTCCGCTCAAGGGCCCATGCCCAAGTTGTGGGATCAATCCCCGGTAGCGGGCGTGCAGGAGGCAGCCAATCAATTATTCTCTCTCATCATTGACGTTTTTATCTTTCTCACCCTCTCCTTTCCTCTCAAAATCAATAAAAATATTTTAAAAAAATAAAAATAAATAAATAAAATGACAATGGTGTGTCAAGACAATGACAGAGACATGCACCGTGTTTTTGGAATCCGCCAGTGTCTACTACCTGCCCTATACACACTGGGGTCTGAGGGACCTAGGTCGTTATGTGACAGAAATAGAGTTGGACACTGATAAAAACAGGGGAACAAAAAAGGAATAAAATGAGGGAGAGTGGAGAAAAGGAGGGTAAAGAATGAAGTGAGAAACCAATAGCAGGAGGATTAAGGCAAAGTTTATTCACTGTGTTCGAACCTGGAGCAAGGGCAACAAGGAGAATGAGCCACCATGGAGAGCGGAAACATAAATGTTTCAGAAAGAGCAAAGAAATCGAAGTTTTTGTGGAAACACCCAAATCTTAGAAGGCCTCTGTTGACGTTTCAGAAGGAAATTAAGCTGAAGGAGATTTTCACAGCTACAAACAACTTCTGCTTCCCACCACTCTTTCTTGGGCAGAGGTGGCCCTTGCCTTTTGACCTCAGCTTTTTCTCAGCTTCCTGGCCGCTGCAAAGCTCCATGGCTGGTGGGAACATGGATGGGCTATATCTGCTGGGCTCCCAACCATGAAGTACCATCTCCCAGACAGGAAAGAAACTGTGTCCCTAGCACCTAATGAAGTTTAGTTGAAGTGGGTTGAGTAATGTCCTCCAAAATTCATGTCCACCCAGAACCTCAGAACATGACCTTATTTGAAAACCAGAGGCCCAGTGCACAAAATTCGTGCACGGGTGCAGTCCCTAGACCTGGCCGGCGATTGAAGCGTCTGGCGTGGAAGGGCTGGTCCCAGCTAACCTCTGGGCCCTGGGCAGCACCTGGGCCCCCGAGCCCCCGCATGCCCCCCTCCACCTGAGTCACAGAACCCAAGTCCCCACACGGAGATGTGGTGAGAACAGCCGGGAGCCAGGGCACAGTGTGGGCCTCTGGGCCACCCAGCAGCACCCCACAGAAGTCGGGCGGGCAGTGTGCTCTCTCCAGGCTGGCCTTGTAGACCAGCTCCTGTGCGAACCCACGGGAGCCCTACCAGCCTCTGCAGTCCCTGCAGCTACAGCCCAGCTCAACAAGAACAGGCCACGCAGTGCGGGGCAGGCTCCTTGTGGGGTCTTTGTGGGCAGCCTGGCACCTGAGCGCAGGGAATGTGAGGTGGGGGTGGGAGGGGGCTTCCCCTGTGCATGAGCCCTGGCGTCCCGGGGAAGGGTAGCAGGGGGAGTGAGACTGAGCTCGGAGGACACCCCACATTCTCACCACACATCCATCCCCATCACCCCTGCCCCCAGGTAGCCAGCAAGAGGTCTCCGCATGTTGCTGGCACTCACCATGTTCCACACTGCTCCCTGGTGGTCAGTGCCTGTCATAGCGACTGGTCGAGCTCCTGGTCTCCCGGTCAAACACTCTGTCAAACAACCGCCCGAGGGGACAATTTGCATATTAGGCTTTCATTATATAGGATAGTGTATTTGCAGATATAATTAAGGCAGGGGTCCTCAAACTACGGCCCACGGGCCACATGCAAATACAAATATTGTATTTGTTCCCATTTTGTTTTTTTACTTCAAAATAAGATATGTGCAGTGTACATAGGAATTTGTTCATAGTTTTTTTTTTAAACTATAGTCCGGCCCTCCAACAGTCTGAGGGACAGTGAACTGGCCCCCTGTTTAAAAAGTTTGAGGACCCCTTAATTAAGGTTAGAATCAAGATGAGATCATACTGGATTCAGATGGGCTCTAAATCCACTGAAAATGTCCTTAGAAGAGACAGAAAAGGACACAGCGGCACGTGGAGGAAGGCCGTATGAAAACAGAAGCAGAGCTCTAGCTGATTTGGCTCAGTGGATAGAGTGTTGGCCTGTGGACTGAAGGGCCCCGGGTTCGATTTCAGTCAAGGGTACATGCCCCGGTTGTGGGCTCGATCTCCAGTAGGGGGTGTGCAGGAGACAGTTGATCAATGATTCTCTCTCATCATTGATGTTTCTGTCTATCTCTCCTTCTCCCTTCCTCTGTGAAATCAATAAAAGTATTAGAGGAAAGCAAAACAAAACACAGAAACAGAGATTGAAGTTATGCTGCCACAAGCTAAGGACACCCAGAAACCACGGAGCAAAGAGTGCACGGCCCTGCCAACACCTTCCTATGGGACCTCTGAATCCCAGAACTGTGAAACAGTAAATTTTCTTCTCACTCTTAGCCACTTTGTGGTACTTCTTTATGGCAACCCTAGGAAATGGATACAGCCTTACATCACCAAAGGTCTAGGTTGCCCTCCAATGTTGGGTGATTACCATGTAGCACTGTCATGAGGACAAAACAAAATAAAAACACACAATGAACAAAGAAGGTGGAAACGTACAGTTACTGTGCAGAAAGAAATTTACTACTCTACACCAATCTTCAAAAAATTGTTTGTTCTGAATATCTAGAGAAGTTGAAGCTGTGAGCTCTGAAATCAGTGTGAAATCCAGTTACGCTGCAGCTGTTTGAGTCTACTTTTAAAAGAGCTATGCCTCTGGAGTTTGGAGAAACAGCCTTATACCTGCAATTTTTACAGGCCCATCTAGCAAGGTATTTCCATTTTAAAAATATGTGAAGAGAAAGTAATGGAAACAAACTTGTTTTTAATCACTTCATCCCTGACAAGTCTTCTGTAACTCGTGCCCTCTCATTAGGTAAGCTGACAAGAAGCACATCAGAGAATTGGTGAAAATTACTTGAAAATGGCCTCATTGATATTATTATGCAGGGCACACTGGGCACCATAACTCCCAGAATATGAAGGGGGAAAAAGTTCAAAAAGTACCGTCCTCAAATGAAACAGATGAACAGCAACAAAATGGAGAGAAGAGGGGCCAACTTTAGAAATTGTTTTTCAATGAAGCACTGAAGGCCCTGGCCGGTTTGGCTCAGTGGATAGAGCATCGGCCTGTGGGCTGAAGGGTCCTGGGTTCAGTTCCGGTCAAGGGCATGGACCTGGGTTGCAGACTCGATCCCCAGCCCTGGTCAGGGCATGTGCTGGAGGCAACGATCGATGTGTCTCTCTCACGTGGATGTTTCTCTTTCTGTTTCTCCCCTTCTCTTCCACTCTCTTTAAAAATCAATGGAAGAATAGCCTCAGATGAGGCCTAACAATTAATTAATTAATATATAAATAAATAAATAATAAATGAATTGCTGAAGGTACTGAGAAACTTCTCAGATCTCCTTCAGGAGTCTCCAAGGTCTTCTCAAAAATACCTCTATGGGATACAGGGTGTCAACTGTCACTTAATTGCTTCTTCTCTGTCTGAAGCAATGATGTGGTAACAGACGAATTGTGAGAGGCGTGGAAATCTACAAAAAGGTAAACAGAGTCTTGTCCATGAAAGAGGGTTCCCTGGTGGGGCCAGCAGAGAATCTATATCCCGCCATGAAAGACTCAGGGGCAGATCCACACTTGCAGGAAGGGGCAGAAATACTAACAGATGGACCTTCTTCAATAAAAAAAAAATCAAAATTGTAAACTTAAAATTAAGTATAAAAATAAATATTTCTACTAAAATAAATAATTCACCAGGAATTATTAGAGTCTTGAAAATTCAGGTCCCATTTTCATGAGATCTCTTTGTCAATTTACCAAAAATGCTTACACAGAAATGCTTGCTGGTTGCAGTTCGGGCTTCTCATCTCTACCTAAAACACTCTGTAGCTCCCAGCTACTCCCAACACTCATGGGACTCGTGAAAGCGAGGGGCCGAGGCTGAGGCCCTTTTACCTTATGCTACATCTACCTCTGCAGAAAGGGTCGCACCCAGCTGTAATAGAGACTTCCCCGTTAAGGAAAGAACATATTGCCAAGCAGTGACGTGTATTTCTTATTGCAAATGCATAATAAACTGACATTTTGGCTTCTCAGTCTCGTTTGAGTTCAATTAGCACGAGTGAGTCCCTCAGAACCGAAAGTGCTAGTAACAATGAAGAAACTTAGATGTGGGGACGCCAGCATCCTGAGATGGCAGCCCGAGAATCCCTGGTTGAACAACCAGCTACACTACATCTTTAACATCTCCACCAGGGATGACCAGGCTTCCAGCCAGAGACACTAATACTCTTCCCCTTCACACACACACACACACACACACACACACACACACACACACACTCACCTAGCTAAAATATTAAGACTCTTCTTCTCAGTCACTCACACACCTAATATACAGATCACCTTGTTGTCTAAGGACCAATTATGACCTCAGTTTAGGATGAACTTATATCTGAATTTACATCAGAATCACAAGTAGGAAAAGCACTCTAATAAAGATATGCAAAATAGATTTTTTAAAAAGAGGAATGATCAACTCCATTGGATGAAGGGGTTAAACCCGTGCGTTAGTTAAAAAGAGTCACATTGTGTTTACCTGAGACGATGTCATAGCCGTGCTGTTCATGCAATGGAGAGTGAAGAAGGAGAGATGTGGTTTTAGAAGATAATGAGTTAAGTTTCGGGTATATGTACTTTGAGGTACATGCAGAATATATCCAGATAAGATGTTTGGTAACCATTTACCACAATTGCATTCATACATGCCTTTATCTCTTAAGGTTGTGAGCCCCATGAAGTGAGATAATGTATCTTATTCACTTTTTTTTTCTTTCCAATCGTTTTTTTTTTAATTTTGTTTTATTGCTTAAAGTATTACAAAGAGTATTTATTACATATGTCTCCTTCCCCGCCCCCTTGACTCTTATTCACTTTTTAAAAATATATATTTTTATTGATTTTAGAGAAGAAGGGAGAGGGAGAGAGAGATGGAAACATCAATGATGAGAGATAATCATTGATTGGCTGCCTCCTGCATGCCCCCTACTGGGGATGGAGCTCGCAATCCAGGCATATGCCCAGGCTGGGATTTGAACTCTGACTTCCTACTGATTCATAGGTCAAGGCTCAATCACTGAGTCATGCGGGCCGGGCTCTGATTCTCTTTTATATCCTTGGTGTTCAAGTTGGGGCCTACAATATAGAAGGGACTCAATAAATATTTGATGAATAGATGTGGAGTCAATGGACCACTGTTTGATAATCTGTTCAGACATGAAATCATCCAGATTGAAGCTTTTCCATGCACTTGCAAAGTCCCAAGCAGAGACAAGAATGCTAGTGCCTGAAGCCCTGACACCTGGAAAGCTTGATTCTCTCAATTTGTCTGCTTGCTACCAGATTCCCCCAAGGAGTGCCTACTCTTGGACCCTTGATTCCCTATTCCACGTGCCAGACAATTCATGCCGCCACTCCTTGCTATTACTCTGTAATGCAGATTGCTCACCTAGGATGCCAGCTATTGTCTGTGCCCATGTTCTCAGTATTCTGTGTCCTGCATTCCTAGCTGCATTTTCCCCATCACTTGTAGTGGCATTCCAATGGCTGTCTTCACCTGGTTCCTCCCAATTTATCCTTTCCTCCATGGTGTAGCAATGTATTAGCAGGAAAGAAATGGCAAGCACAAAGGCTTTAACTGAACAAGTTCAATGTAAGTATCATCTAAAGAGGTATAGGCGAGGTTAAGAGAACCAAAAGGCTTGGTAAAGCATCCAGGGATCAGCAATGGTGGGAAATTATTGCCATTCCAGAAGCAAAGGGGCTAGAGTGAACAATACTGTTTTGGGAGCCTAGAAAAAAGGTGGAGTCTTAGAAAAAGAACTGCTGGACAAAAGCTGTAACCACAGAATAAAACTACTACCAAAAGTGTGACCAAGCAGCCCTAGCCAATTTGACCTAGTGGATAAAGCATTTACCTGGAAGTGAAAGATCCTGAGTTTGATTCTGGTCAAGGACACGTGCCTGGGTTGCAGGGGGGTGGTGCAAGAGGCAGCTGATAATTCTCTCTCATCATTGATGTTTCTATCTCCCTCTCCCTTCCTCTCTGAAATCAATATATATATATTTAAAAAGTGTGACAAAGCCCTAGCTGGTTTGGCTCAGTGGATAGAACACCGGCCTACAAACTAAAGAGTCCCGGGTTCGATTCCAGTCAAGGGCACATGCTCGGGTTGCGGGCTTGATTCCCAGTAGGGGGCGTGCAAGAGGCAGCCAATCAGTGATTCTTTCTCATCATTGATGTTTTCATCTCTCTCTCCCTCTTCCTTCCTCTCTGAAATCAATAAAAATATATTTAAAAAACAAATAAATAAAATAACAAATAAATAAAAAGTGTGACCAAGCAAAGATGGTCACCTTCCAATACCCTGCTGCTGCCTCCCTTTGGCCAAAACCATCTGGAAGTCAAGAGAAAGGGAAGCTTGGTAATAGAATTCATAAAGGTCAGTGTCCTGGGACACACAGGGTAAGGGGCATGGTTCGGATCAACGTAGGGGTTAGGTGAAGCAAACAGAGAATAACCAGAACAGTCCATCCCTCTTGCTACTCAGCTTCAACTCTTGACCTTTGCCTGGATGGAGAACTTCTGACCCCAACAGAGGAGAAACACAAAGTCTGATCAGCCACAGTAGATTTGCTGAGAGATATCAGTTCTGTCCTATTTCCTACTAAAACCTACATTGTGATGTTAGCCACCACTAGCACTCTTCATAAAATGTTAAGTAAATGAAAGTCTAGAGATACCTTTAAAAAAAAAAAGAAATTTAAAGAGAGTTTATTCGGATCGTTATTTGCAAACTGGGAAACCCAGTCCTCAGTATGAACTAAGAAAACATTTCCACTATGGAGGGGTAGCGCAGGGTTTATAAAGGCAAAAGTTGCAAAGAGTTATTGATCAAAGAGATGGGTTGCTAGGGGATATAAGACCATAAACTTACAACTGGAATCTCAATGATTGGCTAACTCAGTGATCAAGCAAGTGGGGTTGTGAGGTAAGAACATTGGGTAATATATTATTAAACATTTGTCAAGTCCTACTTTCAGCTCTGGCCTGTAGAATAAAAAGACTGTCTTTGAGCACACAACCACAGTACAAGGAGAATCGTTTAAAATGATGCAAGGCGTACAATTCATCAAACAGTACACTCAGCACAGCAGGGGGTGGGGTGGGGGCTGCTGGCACTGCAGGCAGTTCCGGGGCCCCAAAGGGCAAAGTTAGGCTCTGCAAGCAGCTTCGGAGCTCGAGCTATAAATTGAAATTAAAGTTCTTATAAGTCCTCAATAAGAAGGAAAAGGTGAAAACAACTTAAGACTAGAGGCTATATGCTCTATAGCTGGCCACATGACCTGAACTGATATGAATAACTTTCATATTTTACTACTCATTCCATTACCCTCTAACAGAATTCTTTATCTAGTGAAGTTATCAAAACCTCCTTTTCTGCGAAATCTGAGCCCTTGGTGATTCTGACTTTATGAAGCTACTGGAATTTCTCATTGACTAGTGCTTTGAGCTGGGACTTCTAGACTTTAAGTTTATCCTTTATATAAGCTCACCAGAGCAGCCAGCAGGGCTCAGTCCATTCCACAATCCACTTCATGGTTGCCATAGCAACTAAGTACCACAGATATTTGATTTCTCACTACTTTGTTCTCTCCCTGTACTTCATCACATGCCACCTTTCATGATGATTTCAGTAATGTGATGTTATCTCATGACACATCATATTTCATTTCTGAACAACAACGAGGTTATCCATGCACTCAAATATGTGAACATCACAATCCTAAAATCCCATTTTGAGCATCAACCCCCTGGGGTCACTTCTGGGACCAATATTAGCCAGCGTCTCAGCAGGGAAAAGATAGGTCACTCGAAGAGTCCCTGGGCATCCTTTCCTGCCCAGACTACAAACTTTAATAGAGTATCTCACCGGCCCAACTCAACAAAAAATCCTAGGGCAGAGTCTGGGCTGAAGGCAGTCTCCTGGGGCACAGAACACGTCAGAGGAACCTGCAGAATGGAAAGGGTGGAGCACTTATGTTATAGAATAGTAAGAAGCTGGGAAAGTTCCAGGACAAGTGGCATAGGGAAACTAAGACGGAGAGTTAAACAGCAGTTTGCAGCCACCTGGTAAATCCTATCTTCCCTAAACCAAGGATCCTTAAGAGTAAATGGTTTGCACTTCTCCCCGACCAGAGGGTAGACAGCTTAAATCATCCTCCTCTGGGAGACAGATAGCATAAATCCACGTGGTGCCCCTACAGGCACATATTCCCTAATCTCTAAGGGACTCCATGAGACTTGCAACCAGGGGAGCAATGGTCCTTGTTTCACTGTCCTAAGTATGTGTTTGCTGAAGTCAACAAATTCTTGCTTGCTTTCCTGCACTTTGTTTCTTGATTGAAATCTTTCCTTCAAGAAGACAAAAACCGAGGTTCTCCTCATCTGGCTGATAACAAGCATATTGGTCAATTTTACTTTTTTATCCAATGTGATCATCTCGGCCCTTTTGTTGGAATGCTGTAATCATTAACATCTTATATCATAAAAGCCTAATATGCTATGTGTCCAGTCGTCCTGTTGGCCATTCAACCAATCAAAGCGTAATATGCTAATGATATGCTAAGGCTGCTCAATCGCTCTCTATGGCATGCACTGACCACCAGGGGGCAGATGCTCTGACTGGTAGGTGAGCTTGCTGCTGGGGTCTGGTCCATTGGGACTGGGCAACACAGGCCGGACAAACCCTGGAGCTCTCCCGTGGTCCCTCCCCGGCTGGCCAACCTCCCGCATCCCTCCCTGGCCCAGATCTTGCACTGATGGGGTCCCTCGGCCTGGCCTTCGCCTTCTCGCAATCTAGGACCCCTCGGAGGGTGTGAAGAGCCAGTTTTGGCCTGATCCCACAGGCCAGGCCAAGGGACCCCACGGTGCACTGGGCCTCTAGTTTAATATAATTGTGGTACACACACACACACACACACACACACACACACACGTGTGCACACACACACAATTATTTTGAACAGTTTGAAAGTTCTATGTTACCAATAAGTACATCAGTGTGTTTTTCCTAAGAATAAGAATATTCTCTTACATTAGCACAGTATAATTATGTAAATTAGGAACTATAATATTGATATAATATTATTTTCTAATACATTGTCCATACTCCAAATGTCTGCAATTGTTCCAATAAATATTCGTGACAATTACTTTCCATTTCCCAACCATAGAAGCCAATCCACCCTGGCCTTTCCCTTTCCCTTCCCCCTCCTCCTACACCTCCCCTCAGGCACATTACTATTGCCTTCCTCACCCCCAAGCTCCAAAGGCCCTTCCTTTACCTCTATAACTTGATTTCTAAGCCCATTTATTCTACAAATGACTTCTTTTGCTTCTGTGATTTTCCAAATAAATGTTCTTTTACAGTTTGAGTATTGGTTCTGAATTATTTCCTAGCCAGAACTTAATTACTGAGATTGCTGAACCCAGGTCTGGTCTGACCCTGAAACTGGACAACCAATGGGTCGGGGCTGCCTATTACTGCCTGAGCCAATTAAACAGAGACAGGGTTGACTCATACATGAGCCTTTATGCCAGTAATGCCTGCAGTATGGGAGAGCAGCAGGTCATCCATGAAAATGTGCTCTGCAAGCATTATGCTAAGTGAAATAAGCCAGTCA
>NW_006296406.1:45686-75693 GCF_000327345.1 Myotis davidii
GGATGGGAGCATGAGTGTGTGTTGCGGAGGAGGTTGGGGGTTAATGGAGGGGATGAGGACACATTTGTAATACCTTAATAATAATAATTTAAAAAATATGACAAAAAAAAAGAAAATGTGCTCTGCATCCCCCATAAGCCAGCTGCTTATATTGAGTAGGACAAAGGTAACTTGGGAAAGTATGCAAAAGGAATAAGAATGGGTATAATGGTAGGTTACAGATAATGTGGATGGGACCCCATTGTTTGGGAAACAAGGTTGCTCATCTTTCCATGATAATGAACTGCATTCCAAGGTTGACTCCCAGGTCCAAGGTTGATTCCCAGTTTGTTTGTTTGTTTTGGGGGGGCGGATTAGAGGAGTGGTGGGGTGCTCATAACTCCCAGCCAGGTTAGAATGTGCTTTCTTTCATCAGAACAAAGCAATCATGGTTAACAGAGCATGATTAATATTGCTTATAACTATGGCTCGTCCCCAATATTCTATTTCTGCCCCTAACAACTCCATGGATCTAACACCTGTGCGGTTCTCACCACCCACAACATAATTATCAATACTGTTGGATTATAATTTACCACCAGGTCATTTGTTTTATATTTATCCCATCTGGCCTGTGTTCCATTTTATTCCCTTTTCTGCCCCTTTGGATAGATTAATTGTTTAGAATTAATTTTCCCTCCTTTTGTCTTATCAGCTATATCCCATTATTTTAGTGCTCTAGAGTTCACTATATACATCTTCAGCTTATCACAATCTTCCCTCCAATGCTATTATACTACCTTATGTACTCCATCGTATCTGAGTCTAGAGAAGCATATTTTGAAGTTAAAGTCGACTTGCAATTGTCCAAATAAAACTTTTTATATGGAAATTGTGACTCTTCAGCCAAAATGCCAAGCCTCAATAAGATCTATTTTGGTTATTAGAAAGCTCCTACAATCAGAGTATCTCTCTCCCAAAGTTCCCCTTCCCTAAGACCGCCACTTCCCCATTCCTCCACGCAATTGTAATACTAAATGTAATCAGTGCTCTTAAACTTAATTTCCATCCAGCATTCGCAGAACTCTGTAAGTTCTCCCATTGAAATACGTTAGCATCCATACATACCCCTTACTATGTACATTACACTGAACTTTAATATTATTTATATGAATAACCCACACCTATGGTTTCCAGTTTTGCATGCCAACATGGCAGGTCACACACACACACACACACACACACACACACACACAGTGCCTTTGGCGGTCCTGGATCTGGCTTTTGCTTCAGCAGAGTTTGGAACAGACCCAGAGATGCACCTGCTTCCATTCTTGGGCCACTCTCCTGCGTCCTATCCAGTTATCACCTTTAAAACCACCTCCGAGACCAGCCAACACACTGTTTTGTTTTCTTCTGCCTTAAGTCCTTATTGCTGAACAACCATGAGCTCCCAAATACGTCAGAATTATTCCACCGAGGTGGGGGCTGCAGTCAACCGCCCGGCCAACCTGCACCTGCGGGCCTCCACACCCACCTATCTCTGGGCCTCTGTTTTGACTGAGATGATGTGGCTCCGAAGAGCACGGGCCACTTCTCCAGCCAGTTGTCGGAGAAGAGAGAGGGCGCTGAGCATCTCTTAAAGTTGCAAAACCAGCACGTTGGCCGCATTCTCTTCCAGGACGGGCTGAAGCCTCCCAAGATGAGTGGGCAGAACTCAGGACGCCATGGCAGCCGCCCTGGCCTCCGAGAGGAACCTGAGCCAGGCCCTTTGGAGCTGCAGGCCCTGGGTTCTACCCACCAGACCCTCAGCTCTGTGACTTCCTGCAGAACCACTTTCTGGATGAGGAGGTGAAACTCACCAAGAAGATGGGCGACACCTGACTCACCTCTGCAGGCGGCTGGCCCCCAGGCTGCACTGGGCATGTATCTCTTTGAAAGGCTCCCCCTCAAACACGACTAGGAGCCTTTGGAACCCAGAGGCCTTTGAGGGGCCCCTGTATTTGGCTTTTGCCTGAGCCTCTCCCGGAAACTACTAGCCATTCTTTTAACCACCTTGAAGCCCGCTCCCATGCATTGGACCAAAGGAAACAATAAAGCTTTTTGCAGAAAAAAAAATCAAAAAAAGGAAAAACATCAGCTTCAAGGACTGCTACCATTATAAGACTTGAATATTCATTAGTGCCAAGAAAAAAAAATACATGGTCTGGTAATTTTGTTTGCTCCAAATGACATTAGCAAACATTTACTTTATTATGGAAGAATATTTCTAGTTATAATTATATCAAATATAATTTGTAATGAATGATATTTGAAATTGATAAATTTCATTTTAATAAAATTGCATCAGCAAATTATTCAAACTCATTAAACCTTGAAAGGAAAATATAACCAAAGTAAAATAATTATAAAGCATGCTGGTATTTGCTGAGTAATCTTTCCATTTGGGAGGAGATTTAGATAGTGAGGTCTCCGGTCTCTAGAACGGAGAGCCGTCTTACATGCCCATGTCCATATAATCTCTTCTAATTGATGATAGGCGTTATAACTTCAAAAACAAGTAGGTTTTTAAATGTCACTGTGACCAAGTATGCTGATTATTATCTAAGGGTTTTCAGAGAGACAAGGAGACCTGGTTCTTGTCTTCTAGAAGGAAAGATTTCATCAAGAGACGAAGTGTAGAAAAGCAAGCAAGAATTTATTGACCGCAGCACAAACATACTTAGGACAGTGAAACAGGAGGGGCATCGAAGAAGCAATGAGAGCCTGGGCTCACTGGGAAGTCAGAGAAAAGGGGTTTTGGAGACAGATTTAGGGGGTTAGTCCAGGACGAGCTGCCGCTGCCCATTGCTCCCCTGGTTATAAGTCTCATGGGGTCCCTTAGAAGTTAGGGGATATGTGCCTGTGGTGGAAGGAGAAGGGAAAGGAAATGGCAGAGCTCTGCTCTTGGAGGGAGAGTGAGCTGGGCCCTTCATTTTCAGGGGTTTTAAAGCTGGGTATTTAGAGACAGTCGTAGGGGTGAATCAAAATATTCATCAGCTTTATGCTGACGCACCAAAATGAGATCTATTCTATTAGTCTGTCCTTGGGTGTGGTTGGCAAGGGGCACCACTTGGATTTATGCTATCTGTCTCCCAGAGTAGGGTGATTTAAGCTGTCTACCCTCTGGTCTGGGAGAAGTACAAACCATTTACTCTTAAGTATCTTGGTTTAGGGAAGATAGGATTTACTAGGTGACTACAAACTGCTGTTTAACTGTCTTAGTTTCCCTATTCCACTTGTCTTGGAACTTTCCCAGCTTCTACTTTGCTATAACATGCTGCCTAAAAAGAAACCCAATTTAAAAATAAAAATACAGCTTTAAAAATAATGAACATGGAAATACATACTATGTAAATACTAATCAAAAGAGGTCCTATAAATTGGGGAATTTCAAAATATAAAGAGGTCATAGATAAAATACCTAAATATAAGAGCTAAAACTAGAAAAAAAAGTAAGAGAAAAAATTGTGACATTTGTTAGGCACAGATTGCTTAGATAGGATACAAAGGAAAAATTGATCTATTAAATTTCATCAAAATTAAGACTTTTTCTCTTATAAAGCTTTTAAGAAAATAAAAAGGCAATTCACAGACTTTTGGAAAATAAATATTTGCAGATTGTTAAATATTGAGGAATTTTGAGAGCCAGTCATTGCTAGCTGGAAAGTCACAATGATAAGATTATTTACACCTTGGAAATCAGCAAACACTATGAAATCAGGACTTTTTTTTTTTTTTTAGGAAAGTGGGTGGCTGGCTTACCAGCACATCCCTGCCTATTGCTGTCACTTCCATTCATCTAATCTTTTCACCTTGGGGCCATCTATCTTCCTGGAGATTCTAACCCAGCTTTAATAAGCTCTGAGAGTTGGCAGAAAAGGCAAATAGTGCCTTCTCTGTCCTTCTGGGGTATTTTGGTTGGTCACGGTGTACAAAAGGATTGCAATCTGGATGTCTTAAGAGATCTTAAACTGGACTTAGAGTTATATGTGTGGGTGTTTTCTCCTCAAATCGTTTTAATTACATACTCATATGGACTTAAGAAAAGCCTAATATTTAAAAGTTAGGAGGTCACGAGAGCCCAAGGCAAAAGCTAAACAAACTCCAGCAGACTGAAAATATTGATGATGTGACAAATGCACATAAAATTCACAGACATTCTGTACAAAGCAGTGAAGCTGTTCTGTCCTGTGGAGTAGCAGCCTTGGAACCTGGACAAAAGGCACAAAGATGAATCCTTCAAACACTTTTACCAACATTTCAAAGCCAAGGTCCAAATATATTGAGCACCGCCACTTGTAAGCATTCCCATGGCTCTTACAAAACATCGCTCTACTAGACTCTACCAAAAAAAACCCAACAGCAAACATATTAAGTGTCTCATCCCCAGTACACAGTGTTTCAAAACCATTATTCATGCCTCTGCTATTTATTCTAAAGACTTGTTTTCTAATTCAATGAGAAAACACAGTCGGATTGGTTTTGAAAGAGCGTTATTTTAAAAAAACTGGTAATTGTCATTGCCTTCACAATAGTGAAAGTCCTTTTTAAAAACTAGACCTAGGGAGATGAACTTGGTGAGCATTTGGAACTAACAGAATTTCTCATAAGTTAGCTGCTGGTGGGCACTGACCTTATTATTCTTTGATACACAGTAATCAAAGAACTCTTTAGCCGTAACTTGTTTGGCTCAGTGAATAGAGCGTCAGCCTGCGGACTGAAGGGTCCCAGGTCGATTCCGGTCAAGGGCATGTACCTTGGTTGCGGGCACATCCCCAGTGAGAGGTGTGCAGGAGGCAGCTGATTGATGTTTCTCTCTCATCGATGTTTTTAACTCTCTATCTCTCTCCCTTCCTCTCTGTGAAAAATCAATAAAATATATTTAAGCAAAGAACTCTTTATATTTCTATTGTGTGGTGTGCTGCTTAGTATCATCATGAATTTCCCACTCTTCAGGCATCAAACCCTGGATCGTCCTGAGGAATTCAATGTAGTTTCTTCTATAAATTTAAACTAGAGAAATCCCTGAAGACTCTTAGAAATCTATGAAATGAATAGTCTAGGATAAATTAATGGGGTTTTAATGAGGGAACTTAGCCTGAAACGCAAGCACACAGGCAGGGGTCCAGTGGAAAACAAAGGCAGGTGGCACATAGGTGGGGGCAGACACGGCAGTTTGAGCAGCCTACTCATAGGAACTAACCAAGCAGAAATAATGAAATGTCTCTGGACTAAAGCAGGAGGCATGGGAAACCAAGGGAGGGCTTGCAACAATAGGGTGTACTGACACATGGGAACAGAGAAAGCACACACAGAAACAGGGAAAGTTCAGCTTCGTTGCTGGGCAAGAACAACTGAGGGAATCAATCAGGAGATGACACAGATAGATATAGAAGCAGGCTTGTAGCAAATATAACCCCGAACTACAAGGTTTCATGGGGCAGCCCATTATTGGGCCCCCATCCCCACGAGGGGAGTCTGAATCTGCTTGTAATACATTTTCCACACTTTTGCTTAAATCTTCTGGTCCGCAGAGCTCATTTTTCAGCGTCTTGAGACCCGACCCGGGGGGGACATAAACCTTTGGCTCACCATTCCAGTTATCAATAAGGCCTATCTGTTCCAAAATTATGAAGCAGCTCTAGGTAAAATCTCTCTACCTCTTTCTTTTCCTTCTCTGTGTCCTCTCAGGCACAGATTTATCTAATGTGAGTTTAATCCTAGAGACACCCCTGTGACGGGTAGTATTATTTGACAATTTGGCCAGTCTACAATCCCCAGTAGTTCAAACACTAATCTAGGTGCTACCGTGAAGATATTTTGTAGATGTGACTAAAGTCCTTAATCAGTTGACTTTAAGGAAAAGAAATTATCCTAAATCATCTGGGATAATTTACAATTATTGAAATCTCATTGTGGCTTTAAGTTACATTTTCCTGATAATTAGTAATTTTGAATATCTTTTTATTTAGCTGTTGGCCATCTGTATGTCTTCTTTGGAAAAGTGTCTATTCAAGTACTCTGTCCATTTTTTAATTGGATTGTTTGTTAATGAAGGTCTGTTCTATGCCCAGGCTTTCTCCCCCTCCCTAATCCAATCCCTTTTAATGGTCCTCTAAGCCATCAGAGGTGTTAGGAAAGACCAAAATTCCTCACTAAGGGTATTTTCTCAATTTTATTCACAATTTCTTTTAGAAATGTTGCATTTTTATTTGTTTTATAACAAGCTGAGTCAATACAATGTGTTGGCCATGCAGATGCAACTTCTCTAGTTTTCCAGCCCCAGCTTTCCCACCCTCTTGCCACTCCCACATTTTCCATGTAGAAATTCTAAAGCTACACAAGCTAAAAGTTGAATTCCACAATTTTGCTCAATAGAGAGCCAAAAGGGCTCTTCGGAATTTGGAGGTAAGACCTGAGATTTGTAGTGAGATTGGTTTGAAAGCCAAGGGCCAGGAGTACATGAGATAACAAAGACAGGGTGAGAAGGAGGGGATGGGATGCTCTCTGAATTGTTTTGGAGACACACACTAATGAGATCAGTGAGGCTTTCATGGGATCTTTGTGATGGGTCTCATTTATTGCCCCAACCCATTTGAAGGGCCCAGGAAATGACCAAATGGAGGGCTTGGATCATTCACTTTAAGTTCTGAAACACAAGGACCAGGTTCTATTCATAACGACATTGCCAAGCCAAACACCCAAACTTTCCAACTTTTTGTTTCCTTGCCTCCTCCCCATGCGGGAGACTGAAACCATATGTGAGCATTGACAGGCGGTATAGTCCTGGTTCAATCCCTCCAGACTCTGCTTAATGAACTACCTCCAACTACCATCTTGTATTCTCACAGATCAGTTTCAGGCAATTGAGAAAGATACGAATAGAGACTTGCTCTAGTTGCAGTGTAGGGGGTCACAAGTTCATATTCCATTTATGCCTCCAATAATTCTATTCGTTTCCTTTGCATTAGGTGTTCTGAGATAATGAATACTTCCATAGCAACAAAAACCTGACAATAAATCGTTACCTTGATTTCCACATTTTCAAAGAGAAATCCTTCAATGGCAACCAAACCAGAAGTCTCAGCAATGAATGTGCAATAATGGCTACAAGGTGAACAGTTTTTCTATTTTATTTCTTAGCAACATCATTGATTGATTCTCTTAGAAAGGAATTCAGATGGGCTTAGATAATTTCCCCCCACTTGTATAGCGTGATATTAGCAATTAAAATACTCAATTGCTTTTGAACAACATAGGTATTTAGTGACTTTGGTAGAGATTTATTATATTCTGATACAAATGATTTATAAATGCAAGTTTATTTTAAAACTCTCTGGTTACGATTGTCAAAGGATTCTGAAAGCAGAAGGTATGTGCATAACTGAAAAAAGTATAAAATATTTCAGCTATAGTAAATATTTTACAGGTTGAATTTGAAGGTCTGCTGCTACTGTTTTTCTGTTTTTGTTTTTTTAAATCAACCACCTTTCTTATATGCTCAACACACTTCAGGGACAGCTTTCCTAATGTGGGAAACAAGAAAACATTCTGTAATGATTTAGAATCAAGGGAGGACTTACTTATCAACAATAAGGAAATTGAGTACTGGCAAATTATTTTTGAATTTTTAAAAGTAATTATTTATGCCCTAACTGGTTTGACTTAGTGGATAGAGCGTCGGCCTATGGACTGAAGAGTCCCAGGTTCGATTCCAGTCAACGGCATGTACCTTGGTTGTGGGCACATCCCCAGTAGGGGGTGTGCAGGAGGCAGCTGATCAATGTTTCTCATTGATGTTTCTAACTCTCTATCCCTCTCCCTTCCTCTCTGTAAAAAATCAATAAAATATATTTAAAAATTATTATTTATTGTTGGAAGTATTAGATATGTCCCCCTTTTTCCCCTCCAGCCCACCCCTACCCCCCCACCCCGCACCGTAGGCCCTCACCGTGCCATTGTCTGTGTCTATGGGTCATGCATATACGCATACAAGGTCCTTGATTGATTACTTCCCACCCTCCCACAATATTGAGAGTTTCAGACTCCAAGTGCAACAGCTATGTCTTTGTAAGGGCTTATCTGGAACATAGGCATGTGCAAAGGGATCCCTGAAAATTCAGGACTTCAGTAAGCTCAGCCTAAGTCCTAGAAGGACAGATATCTAATGTCTACTCCAAACATTTCTAAACTTACATGATTGGGTATAACTTTTAAAATGATATACTTACATTTATTTCATTTTTCTGGACCTTGTGATTATGGCTTTACAGAGCCAATAAATAGCACTTCTATCCTAATAGCTGAGGAATCTGATAGAGATCAAATAATGGATTTAATTATTGGTAAAAGTTAGATGGAGCATATGGCTTAAATGTTCAACCTCAATAAATTTCCTAACACTTTGTCACTATATTAAATTTACTGTTAGAGGACATAAAAGTGAATCCAATGTACTGAGAGTTGAGACTGGCACCTGACCACTTTGAGCTCCTTGTGACACTGAAACAACAGGAGGAAGAGGGGATGACTGTACTGCTAGGGGTTGATTGATCTTGAGTGAAAAGGGATTGCTAGTACATAATGAGAGAAAAAGCAGTTTGTGTGAAAAACAGGAGCGTCTCTAGGACATCTCTATCATGTCTTCTGAGTAAAGTCCATGAAAAACAACAGTGATCCAATTTAAATAAAATTGCTAATGGCTCATATCCCTTTGGAATGAAAGCTAGAGTCACTTCACCAGGTAAAGAACCATGATTAGTTGAAGTCAATGCTCAGGGCAGAGGACATATGGAAGGGGTAGTAGAAGAAGATAATTATAAATAGTAGCTATAAGCTTCTATTTATAAAATACTAGAAGCCCAGTGCACAAACTTTGTGCACTGAAGGGGTCCCTCAGCCCAGCCTGCACCCTCTTGCAGTCTGGAACCCTTTTCCTTACTGCCCGCCTGCTCACTGCTTCTTATTGCTTGGCTCACTGCTCCTTAGCGCTGCTGCAGAGGCAGGAGAGACTCCCACCACCATCACTGCACTTACCAGCTGTGAGCCCGGCTTCTGGCTGAGCAGTGCTCCTCCTGTTGGAGCGCACTGGCCACCAGGGGGCAGCTCCTGCTTTGAGCATCTGCCCCCTGGTGTTCAGTGCACATCATAGTGACCAGTCGTTCTGGTCGTTCCACCATAAGGGTCTCTTAGGCCTTTATTATACAGACTAGAGGCCCAGTGCACAAAATTCATGCACTGGAGGGTGTCCCTCAGCCCAGCCTGCACCCTCTTCAATCTGGGACCCCTAGGGACTGCTGGTTTAGGCCCAATCCCATCTGCTAGCCTGGTCGCCCCCAACTGCCCTCCCCTGCTGGCCCGATCACCCCCAACTGTCCTCCTCTGCTGACCTGATTGCCCACACTGCCATCCCCTGCCAGCCATCTTGTGGCTGTGGGTGCCACCATCTTTGAGGGCATGGCAGCCAATTAACATACTCCCTCCTTATTGGCTGTGGGCACTGCCACATCTTTGAGGGTGGAGCAGTCAATTAGCATATTCTCTTTATTAGATAGGATGACCTATTGCAAAACTGAGGACTGTAATAGTTATGAGTAGTTTTACTTATCTTTATATTAATATTTTTTTCTTCCTTCTTTTACAACTTTTTATGTACTATAAAATGCAGTAATAGTAGTTAAATTCAGTATTTAAGTTAACAGAATATCAAAGTGGAGTGTGAGTCAGCTGGGAGAAGAATTAACACCCAAAGATAAAAAAAGAGACTTGCAATGTTTTCCAGTTGTATGTGATACGGTTGTAGCAAGTTAGGTGGCAGTATGACTATTTTATTATCATAATTTGAGACTAAGTATAGTTTTAGGAGATGTATATAGATGCCAAGTTAACAGGGATTGGATTGTGGTGACTTGTCAATTTGGTTAGGTTGAGTTCCATTTTTTATAAATCCCTTCCATGCTGATTAGGGGGGGACAAATCTGGAAGGAGAAATATATAGATAGAGATATATAATATATGTGTGTGTGTATATTTGTGAATATATCCATAAACATTTATATATCTATTTATAAGTATATTTACATCTATACATATTTATATCATCCATCTACCCTTCCTGACTACCTGGGCTGTGGACTTCAAAATCCAATATCAGATGTGATGACAACAGTTTTATGGGGACAGCTTAACCAGCTCCCACAACTGTCCCCTGAAATCAGACCCCTAAAACAAAGCTTTTTAGATAGAGATCTGTCAATGGTTCTGCTTCTCTAATTAAATCCTGACACAAAATAATTCAAAGATGGAGCCAACAGAATTTGCTAACAAGTTGAGCTTAAGAGTACAAGATAAAGAGGGGCCATGAAAGGATACAGGTTTTTTGCCCCAGAAGCTAGAAGAATGGAGCTGCCATATACTATGAAGGAGAATGCTGAGACAGAACGGATCTAAGGGAGAAAGTCAAAAATATGTTTGTAGCTATGTTATATGTGAAATGCCTACTAAATATCCAAATGGAAGTGTCAGGTAACCACCTGAATTTGTAAGTCTGAAGTCCAGGTGAGCTGGCCTAACTGCAGATAAAAATTTGGCATTCATCCCCAATATTAAGTACTTCAGAGTTAAGTGCATACTTTGTATGGTACTGAAGTATCCCAACACCATAGATAGAACATAAGCCAGGCGCATGAATTAAGTCACCTCAGGAGTAAATGTAGGAGGAGGAAAAAAGTGATTTGAAAATGGAAAACTGAAAGAGGAAAAAGAATTGGAAAAATAAAAAGGGTTCACCAAAAGACATGAAGAAGGGGTGGAAGGTAAGTCTTCCCCTCACATGCAGTATCATTTAATGGTACCCAGTGGGATACACATTCCACACAGTGTATTATAGGATTTCTTTGAGATACTTCTTAAAGAATCTGTCTGATATTATGCAAATATTCACTTGATTTCCCTATTGGGATTCATTTTTATTACCATACAGAAAAAAAACACCTTTGGCCTCAAAAAGAAAATCTGAGGCACAAAGAAATTATAGCCTCCAGTAGCTGTTTTGCAAATATGTTTCTGGATTTTTAAAAATGTATTAACTTTATTGAGGTAACATTGTTTAATAACATTATGCAAATTTTAGGCTGTTCCTTTAAAAATTGAGAATAGAGGTACCATATGATCCAACAATTCTTCTTCTGGGTATTTACCCCCCAAATATGAAAACACCAATTCATAAACATATATGTACCCCTATGTTCATTGCAGCACTAATTACAATAGCCAATACATGGAAGCAACGTATGTGTCCACCAATGAATGAATGGATAAAGAAGATGTGACTACAATGGCATAGGATTCAGCCATAAAAAAGATGAAATACTGCCATTTGCAGCAGCATGAATGGACCTTGAGGGTATTATGCTCAGTGAAACACGTCAGATGAAAAAGGACAAAAACTGTTTGAATTCCTGTTTTTTACTTCAGTTTCCCTGACAGGTCAGTCAGCAGCAGTGACTCCTCACTGGTGCCCCTGTAGTTTTCAGAGCCCTGCTCTCACGCATTTTGTGAGTCAGACTTCCCTATTTGAGGTTACCACTCAGAGCCGTAGCTGGAGGTCAAGGGGACTCAGACAGGCAGGCCTATGAGTGCAAGCTCCCAAACTGAAAATGCTCCGCATGAGTCAACTTGCTTCTAAGATTGAGAAGTACACCTTGTAAGTCAGCCCTACGTGGAGCACAAAGATGACACTGGCCAGCGACTTCATGGCCAAACTGTGGATCGCATCAAGATTCTGAGGTTCCCAGTATAACAGGCTTTGCAACAGCCAGGCTACCCTGTATGTATATAAGAACTTGTAAAGAGGAAATGTGCGTGGCAGAAAGAATTCCTTTGGAAAGATAAGGAACTTCCAGCAAAACCCAGAGTATTCTGAGTGTTGGCATCAGTAGGAAAGGTTATATAGTTTCTGAAGAATCATTCCAACACTAAAATCATTTTGTGCTGAGAGCTTCAGAAGCAAAGTTTTAGCCATTGACATGGAATAAAATTATGTACAGACTAGAGGCCCAATGCACGAAATTCATGCAAGAGTAGGCCTTCCTTCCCCTGGCTGCCAGCACCAGCTTCCCTCTGGCACCCGGGACCCAGGCTTCCCTCCAGCTGTTGTCAGGCACCTAGGACCTGGGCTTCCCTCACAGCCCTGGCTTTTTCCGGAAGGATGTCTGGTCTAATTAGCATATTACGCTTTTATTATTATAGATCATTATGATAGGATTAGTCACTGAAGCAAATACCAAACTGCTTATATTTGTTCTTCCAGTTCTTTGTAAATTTAATTTTATATTTCTTGAAAGTCTTGGAAGTATGTTACATACTCCACTGGAGCAAGCAAGCCTCCTGCTCGCTCCAGCTCTGTGGCTGCCGGCCGCCATCTTGGTTGGGTTAATTTGCATATAGTCGTTCTGATTGGCTGGTGGGAGTGGCTTAAGGCATAGCAAAAGTATAGTCAATTTGCATGTTTGTCTTTTATTAGTATAGGATAAGATACCTAACAATTGAAAAAGTTTGAAGAGAGTATATAAACACAGCTATGTAAAATGGTAGTTAATTGTATTTCTGTTACCACTTCAGCATTCCAGTTAAACTAGGAGGAATTTTGAGTTTTTAATTAGGTGCTCCTATATGGGAAGCTAAATTTACAGTGTGATTGTATTTTCCTATCCCAGAAGTTGATCATTTAATTGAACTTTGCAAATTCAAGTATGAGTCAGTACATAGAATGGCAAAAAAAAAAAGAATCATGAAAAAAACTTTCATCTATAGCAGAGGTTCTTGGCCCAGACTACAGTTAGAATCACTTTAGGAGCTTTTTTTAAAAAAATCTACAGTTATGTGGGCCTCACTCCAGATTAACTGCAGCATGATGAAAGGAGAGGTGGGGAAGGGAAGGGCACAGGTGTGCTTGGTGATTCTGCACTTAGAATTGCCTGGGAAGGTCTTGAAACTTGTTGGTAGCCAAACCACACCTTAGACAAATTAAACCAGAATTTTGAATTCCTGGGTCCAAGGATCAGTATTTTTAAAGCTCCCCAAGTAATTACAACATTTGGCTAAGGTTGAAAATCGCTCTTTTAGAACCACTGGTATAATAGGACCAATTGCATTGGTTTACTTTCCTTGTTCATTTTGCCATAAGTAAATGTATGTATGTATGTATGTTCCACTGATAGAAGACTATATTGATATTGTTTGCATACCAAGTATTCCATTAAATAAGAACTTTCCATAAAAAAGACACAAATTTATGGGGCAGAGTAAGTCTTGGACCATTCAACCAGGTCTGAGAACTCAAGCAGCCATCACGGACCACTAGATGAAGCTGCATGTTCAAGGCCACAGATAGAAGGAGCCTGGTGAGGTCCTGGGTGAGTGTAGAGCTCCACAATCCTAAATTTAAAATCTAATGTAGTATTACCAAAGTATTATGTGTAGTTGACATTTAGATCTTGAAGAATATACATTTTCCAGCTGTTGGCCATGTAGATAACATATTTCTATTTTACAAATGAAGGAACTTTAGAACATTCGTTTCCAGTCTCTAATTCCATGTTTCATTTTCTATATTATATTGTCTCATGTTACAGGTCAATGTAATTCCAAACTTATACTATTTTTAATAATTAAGAATACCTCTGTGAATTGCAGGGAACTAGGTACACTTTCAATTTGGAATTCTTTCCTCACAGTTGTGCTTATGCTGCAATTCATAATGTCGACACTGGATGGCACCAAATTTTCCCTTACAAAGTCAATTTTTCATTGAAATGGAGACCGGTGCACAGCAGTAAAGTAAATATTTAAGTTACAAGAGTTACTCAAGAACTAAACACTTTAATCAGGTAAAACTCACACCCTAATCCCCAAGACAATGCTAAAAATCAACATTTTTGCATCAGGTATTTGTAACTGAAGAAGCAAAAATATGTGTATAAATGAACAATACAACTAAAAAGTGCTGACTCAGAGTAAATCGCATGTAACAACACCATGAATGTTTAATCTTGAAATTAAATCAATTCAAAGGAAAATTGCTCAAATCCATAAGTCACAATAAACTCTAAGAAACTTTCAGTACAAAGACACAGAATGTAATGCAGATATGCTCCAGCTGTGTGAATTCTGCTTGGACAATATCTAAAGCTAATAATAATCACCTGTTTTCTTGAACAATCTACCTTGAGAATTCACTCCAATATGTCATGCTCTTGGTGGGTTTTCTTAGTCTTGCTGTGATCACTGAAGTTATATATATATATATACATACACATACACACACACACACACACACACACACACTCTAGAGGCCTGGTGCATGAATTCGTGCACAGGTGGGGTCTGGCTAGCCTGCCCCAATGGGGGCCCATTGGACCAGACTGGCCGGTGGAAGGGGCTGCAGGTGGTTGGCCGGCCAGCACTGCCCCCAATTAGGGTGGAGGGGGAGGCCAATTGGGGCCCAGATCAGACTGGTTGGCTGCTGCAGTGCACGTCATAGCCACCAGTCATTCTGGTTATTCTGCCATTCTGGTCACTGGCCTTCTATATATATAGATGGTGTGTTGTTGATTTTTTATTTTTTTTTAGAGAGAGAGGAAGGGCAAGGGTGAGAGAGATAGAAACATCAATGAGAGAAAAACATCACATCAATCAGCTGCCTCCTGCATGCCCTCCACCAGGAATTGAGCTGGCAACCCTGGTCCAGGCATGTGCCCTGACTTGGAATCGAACCAGCAACATCTTGGTGCATAAGACAATGCTCGATCCTCTGAGCCACACCAGCCTGGCCAATGAAGTCATATTTTAATTTCCCTGTCATTAAAGGAGCCAAACTTCAAGGTGTTTTTGGCTTATGCTTTTTTCCCCCTCCTCCCTCTAATTGTAATTTACACATTTAATTCAAAATTGTACTTTAATCATTTGTCCACATATATGTGTATCAAGTCATCACATTGTGCACCTTAAACTTCCACTATACATACTGGATTATTGCACATAGTAACCAGTCTTTCCACGTAATACCAAGAAAAGTGCGCACAGGAGAAGGAGGAAAACCAGAAGAGGATAATGCATGGGAGGCAAGAGAAAAGTCGTGTGGGACAATTTCTTCCTTTCGGCGGCTCAAACCAGAAATACTTGGGATTATCCTTGACTCCTCCCTTATTCTCACACTGCAAATCCCATCTATTAGCCAGCCCTATTGTCTCCACCTTCAAAATATATACAGGACCACTACGGTCAA
Source organism: Myotis davidii (assembly GCF_000327345.1). Lineage (NCBI taxonomy): Eukaryota > Metazoa > Chordata > Mammalia > Chiroptera > Vespertilionidae > Myotis > Myotis davidii. The sequence continues at coordinate 60,994 of NW_006296406.1, forward strand.
TGTCTGAATGTTTGTGTCCCCTCCTCCCCCCACCAAATTCATATGGTAAAGGCCTCATGAATGGGATCCGTGCGTCTATAAAAAAGACCACACAAAGCTCCCTGGCCCCTTCCTCCATGTAAGGATGCAGCAAAAAGTCTGCCACCCAGAAGAGGGTCTTCACCAGAACCTTGCCAGGCTGGCATCATGATCTTGAACTTCCGGCTCCAGAATTGTGAGCAATAAACGTGTGCTGTTTATAATTCACCCAGTCTGTGGCATTTCATTATAGCAGTTCAAATGGACCAAGGCAGGACCCTGCACTTCACCCTACCCCTTCTTCATAACCCTAACCCAAGACACTATCATTTCCCCCTCATGTACTTCAATAGCCTCCTAACTGGTCTTGCTGTCACCGCCTTCCCTCTCTATAGTCAACACAGCTGCCAGTCATCCTGTCAAATGCGAAGTGTCACTCTGCTGCTCAAAATCCTCCAATGGCTTTTTCTTCTTCACTGATTAGAAAGCTTGTGATTTTTTTAGGCGAATCTTTATATTTCCTAATAGCAAATTACATTACCCGCTTAGCCTTATATCTTTGGACATTTTTCCATGTCACTATGTAAGACCCACCTCACTTTTTAATAGCTGGACCACAGTGGTGCTTTGACTGGCTGTGCCATAATTTGTTTGACCAATACCCCCAATCTATGAACATTGGGATTGTCTCTGAAAATTTTAAAAATAATATTTCAGGCATCACCATTGCACATCAGGCATCAGACATTTTTGCATGTGAATTGATTAGAAAGCTTGTGTTTTTTTAGGCGAATCTTTATATTTCCTAATAGCAAATTACATAACTGGCTTAGCCTTATATCTTTGGACATTTTTCCACGTCACTATGTAAGACCCACCTCACTTTTTTTAAAAATATATTTTATTGATTTTTTACAGAGAGGAAAGTAGAGAGATAGTACCCGCTTAGCCTTATATCTTTGGACATTTTTCCATGTCACTATGTAAGACCCACCTCACTTTTTAATAGCTGGACCACAGTGGTGCTTTGACTGGCTGTGCCATAATTTGTTTGACCAATACCCCCAATCTATGAACATTGGGATTGTCTCTGAAACGGAATCGAACCTGGGACCTTTCAGTCCGCAGGCCGATGCTCTATCCATTGAGCCAAACAGGTTTCGGCGCACCTCACTTTTTAATAGCTGGACCTTAGTGGTGCTTTGAATGGCTGTGCCATAATTTGTTTAACCAATACCCCAATCTATGAACATTGGGATTGTCTCTGAAAATTTTAAAAATAATATTTCAGGCATCACCATTGCACATCAGGCATCAGACATTTTTGCATGTGAGTGTATGTCTCTGTCAGGAAAGTCCCAGAAATGGGATTGCTGGGCCATGGGGTGTAAGGGACATAAATTGGTGTCATAGCCTTGCTTGTCCTAGTTGCCATGTCTATGCTCTGCCCCTTCTTGTGAGGAAAAGCTCCTCCTCCCAGTTGCCCTTGAGTCCTACACAGAAATCATCGCGCTTTGATCCGACCCTCACCTCCCCGGGCCACAGCACAGAGTATCGTCTCCGTCTTGCAGAGGAGACAAATGAGTCTCACTGGGCGAGACGGGCTGGTCACGCCTTGGAGCCAACCTACTGAGGTCCCTCTCTGGCCAGCTGCACCTGGGGCGGAGCTGGGGCTCGAAGGGCATCTGTGGAGTGAGTGGGGTCCCTCCGGCAGGTGGGGTCCGTCGGCCTGGACTGCGGGGATCAAGCTGAAACCGGCAGTCTGACACCCCCCAAGGGGTCCCAGAGTGCGAGAGAGCACTCTGCAAAGTTGCTGTTGCTCCGCAACTCCTGCATTGAGCGTTTGCCCCCTGATGATCAGTGCACATCATACCTATCAGCCGGTCGGCTGGTCAGCCGGTCGGCCAGCTGCTTCCATTGCTTCATATATAGATTTGGAGACTATGGAGACAAATATAATGTGGTTAAACACGTACCGTATTCACAGGGAGATACTCTGTTAATTGTAGCATTTGTAATTCAAGGAAAGAGGAAAACTGCTAGCAATAGAAGCATGCGTTTATTTGGGCCAGATAAAGCACTCAGATACTGTTGATACTTCCTTATCATAATGATAAGGAAGAAAGAATAAAGCTGCTAATTTCCTTGCATCACATGCAACACGCTTTAATAGTATTATAGGAACAAACACGTTTGTTTCCATTTGGTGGAATTCTCTCTTCTTATTCTACTCTAAACTTACTGAGGTCCAAAGCATATGTAACTGAACATTCATCACCCAATCCCTATCTGGTTCTCAAGTGGACAGTGTTGCTCTAACAGAATATACCAGCCTGAAGCAGACCTGTAAAGTGAGTCAGGCTGCCTTCAGCACAGTCTCTTCCTAAAATTACCTATCTTTCTTATTTTAATAAAACCAACATCAACAACGGTGATGATAATAGCAATGACAACAGCTAACATATACTGAGTGTATATGTGGTCTGTGGCCAACACCTTATACTGAGTGTATATATGGTCTGTGGCCCACACCTTATCAAATGCTCTCAAAATCATTTGAGATAGGTATTGTTATTATTCCCTTCTACAGAAGAGGACACTGAGCCCCTAATAACTGTCAAGCAACAGGGCCATTGGCCAAACCTAGATCGGACTAATTCCTCATGCCCTTGTTCTCACAGTGCCCCCTTGTGTTGTCCTGGGGAGGCCAGAGGCCACAGTGACTGTTCCTTCTCTGTGTTTCAGAGTCTATCACCCAGTTACCCAGTTAATCGAGACTTTTTTATGGGGATACATAAAACATAAAGTTTACCATACAAAACCGGCAACACTTCACGAATTGAGGGCACACAGATACCAAACAAAATGATTCTTGATGTTTGTGATTCCATTGCTTCACCGCTATAAGCAATGTCTGGACCAGAATGGCAACCAGTTTGAAGATAGGCATTGGCAAAAAAAAAATCATTCATTTCTTTAGACTATTTATAAAAATTTTATATATTTTTATTGATTTCAGTGAGAGAGGGAAAGACAGAGAGAGAGAGAGAGAGAGAGAGAGAGAGAGAGAGATCAATGATGAGAGAGAACCATTGATGGGCTGCCTCCTACAAGCCCTTTACTGGGGATGGAGCCTGTAACCGAGGCATGTGCCCCAAACTGGAATCTAATTGTGATCTCCTGGTTCATAGGTTGACTGAGCCACACCAGCTGGGCTAGATTCTTTTAAATTTTGAAAATGAATTTTACATTAATAAGCACTGACTTTATACTCATTCAAAGTGTGAATACATTTTTGGGACACCCTCTATGTACTATATTAAATTAAATAATATAAGTATTCAATACTTACTATTTAGTTATCATGATGTCAGTTATAATTCAAGTTATATTCATTCATATTTAAATATATTGTTCATATTGCAATACCTCACAATTTGGATGTTTGTCATAGCTCTAAACCTGGTACAAGTATAAAATATGTTATGAGAACTATTTCAACCTCATTTTTGTACTAGAAAATAATTTATGAAATCTTGCATAGGAAATCATTGGAGCTTTAATTTTCTTCACTCTATTTCTCAGTATGTTGGAAAGTGTATTATGCTATTGGTTATTTAGTTTTGGAATTTTTTTCACGCTGTTCTCAGGAAGTATTACCAAGGAGCACAGATGGAAATCAGAATTGTGAATATTTTTTATCCAAATCTTACTGCTAACTCTATCTCTGATGGCTGGTCCTATTAAAGGCTAAAGTGAGTCATTATAATATGACCTTTAAATTGCACAATCTCTTTATTTAAAAAGCATTATTTACTCAAATGGCAGCTGAGAACCCAGAACCCATGGCTACTTACAGCATTTTCTAACACAGGCAATTTTCTGTCCTAAAGACAAAAAGTGAATGGACCAATGAATGAGGTATGACTGAAACAGAAAATTAAATAAAGGATAAAGACAGAATTAAATGTCACAGACCAGTCTCATTATCATCAAGACATGGGGGTAGGGGAGAGAGAAAGGGGTCATAATATATGGTGACGGAAGACTTGACTTTGGGTGGTGGGCACACAGTGCAATATAAAGATCTTACAACATAGAAACCCACACCTGAAACCTATATGTTCATGTTGACCAATGTCACCCCAATAAATTTAATTTTAAAAAAGACATCAGATTTTCTGGAAGCATTTTATTCACAATTAAGCTGATTGGATGAAGATGATAACCATTAAGTGAAAGTGGACCTAAGAAAAATTTAGGAAGTTTAAAATTCTTCTATTAAGTCCACCAGCTCATCAGTCCAATCTGCCTTAAAACTAAAATTTTAGCCATGGCCAGTGCTGTTTGTTCAGTGGTCAGAGCATTGGCCTGCACACCAAAGGGTTCAGGCCAATGCTCAGACCCAGTGGGGACACATGCAGCAGGCAACCAACCAATCAGTGTGTCTCTCTCACATTGATGTTTCTCTCTCTCTCCCCATCCCTTCCAACTCTCTCTAAAAATCAACAGAAAAAATATCTGCAGGTGAGGATTAACACTCTCACACCAAAAACAATAACAAAAAAACTACTAACATTTTAAAAAATTATAGTTAGAAATTCTATTTTATTTAAAACTTCATATGGGAATTTTAAAAAATGAAGAAGATGTGAAGTCAAGTAGCAGTCAAACAATACATTCTAGGTACTGTGAGACAGAATTTTAAAAGCTCCTGTCAGGAACACCAGGACACTCTAACTAAAATGATGAATTTCATGATGTGTCAAAAAGGACAATTTACCTTGAGAACTGTGGCTTACAAATGATGTTCAAGGAGCAGCTCTCTTCCAACGAAAGACAGAAGTTGCAATGACTTAGTTCCAATATAATGATTCTAGTATTCTGGCATTTGAGATTTGCTGAATCTGATTTGTGACAATTGTTAAAACACAAAATAAAATTTTATTTGCCTAAACTGACCAGCATGTTGGGGTTTTAAATTTTTTTTTAATATATTTTATTGAGTTTTCACAGAGAGGAAAGGAGAGAGATAGAGAGCTAGAAACATCGATGAGAGAGACATCGATCAGCTGCCTCCTGCACCCTCCCCACTGGGGATATGCCCACAACCAAGGTACATGCCCTTGACCGGAATCGAACCTGGGACCTTTCAGTCCGCAGGCTGACGCTCTATCCACTGAGCCAAACCAGTTTCGGCAGCATGTTGGGTTTTTAATTAAGGATCCCAACCTGGCCTGTTTGATTTCACATGGCTCTTATAGTTAAGTTGCCTTAACTGTTATGGTTGAGTCTCAAACATTATTATAAATATTATATTCTAATAGTTGATATATAAGTACATATATTTTATTATCCTATCTAATAACAAGGGAATATGCTAATTGACCCTCACCAATACCATGATTAGTTTAGGTTGGGCAAGTGACTAAGTTTGGTCAATTACTCTAGATCTTTTTGTCCCCTTTAACCGATGCAGTTGCTTAACACAGCTTTAATTATTGAGTTTACTTAAAATATGCCTTAACAATATGTAATTAGTCCATATGTTTATGGAAAATTCTAGTAAATAATAAGTGATATTGCATTTTGCATTTTATTTTACTTTTTTATTTATTAAATTTGTTGGGGTGACATTGGTCAACCTGATTTATAAGTTTCAAGTGTGGGTTTCTATGTCACAAGATCTGTATATTGCATCATGTACCCACCACTCAAAGTCAAATCTTCTCCTGTCACCATTAATTAGGAACCCCTTTCCCTCGGGCAATCACCACACTGCTGTTTGTATTTGATTTTCAGTTTATGTCCCATATATGAGTGAAATCATATGGTTCTTAACTTTTTCTGGTGGATTTATTTCACTTAGCATTATGTTCTCGAGGCCCATCTATGTTGTTGCAAAAGGCACTATTTCTTCCTTTCTTAGCTGAGTACTATTCCATTGTGTATATGTACCACATCTTCTTTATCCAGTCCTCTAGCACAGGACACTTTGGTTGTTTCCATGTCTTGGGCACCGTGATTAATGCTGCAATAAACATAGGGGTGCATATATATTTGCTAATACATGATTTCAAGTTTTTCCAGTATATATAAGTATATACCCAGGAGTGGGATTGCTGGGTCATACGGTAGCTCTATTCTTAATTATTTGAGGGTTTGCCAGACTGCTTTCCACAGGGCTGTCTCAGCCTACCAGTACATTCCCACCAGCAGTAAATGAGGGTTCCCTTTTTTCCATAACCTCTCCAACACTTGTTATTGCTTGTCTTGTTGATAATGGCCACTCTAACACGTAAGGTGGTATCACATTGTAGTTTTGATCTGTATTTCCCTAGTTGCCAGTGAGATTGAATATCTTTTCATTATCTATTGGTTGTCCGTATGTCTTCTTGGAAGAGATGTATTTTCAGGTTATGTTTTCTTGATGTAATGTTCTCTTTATCATTATAAATTGTCCATCTTTGTCTCTTGTTGTCTTTGTTATCCTGAAATCTATTTGTCAGGTGTACTAGTAAGTATGGCTACGCCTGGGGATGAGTCACAGAGGAAGACAGCGATTCTATTGCAACAGCTCTTGGTTTACAGATGATATGCTCCTGGACTTCAAGGGCAACCAGTGGGAAGTGAGTTTGGGGAGTAAGCAGCAGCAGGGCTCTGTGCTTCCATTTCTTTGACTGAAAAACCACCATTCAGCCCAGTAGTGGGGAGCTGCATGGCAGCACCCCGAGCTCTGTCAGTCATCTGCTGACTCAGACACTATTTATTCTCTTGCTGCTTGCAGCTCACCCTGCTAGGCTGCCCCCTGCAGCTCTCCGTTCCTCCTGCCCAGCCAAGAGAAGTGCCTGCTATCGCTGGCTTTCCCCCCTCTCCCGGCCACCGGAGCCACTAGCTCCCGGCTGCCGCGGACGGACGTCTGGGCTTTCCTCCTTTCTCATTTCCCGGTATCTTCCCGGATGCTCACCTTTAGGTGTTTCAGTGTGCGAGCCTCTCAGGCATGCGTCTGTTGAGCAGGGATTTCTTTGTTGAATTATAGATGGTTAACTTGTGAAACGTCAGGGGGAGAGGGAAAACTGCACCCTTATGCCACCAACCCTCTGACATCACTCTCCACATTTTACATTTTAAAGCGGGAAAGAATGGGAAAGCCAGTCCAGGATTAAGTGGCCATTGTTTGTAATGGAACTAATGGTTACATAAGCCCATATATTTCCTGTTGTTGTGTTCTATAAGCTGCTTTGAGTAAGAGTCCTGTCACAATCAGAAGAGTCCTGACCATTATTAAAAAATAGCAGGTACAGTCCATGTCCAGTGACATTGTCCTGTGTGCTCTGGGAGCAGTGTGCTCAGTGTCCAGGGCAGCTTAGCAGAAGAGCTGGGTGAGGTCACACTGAGGCCAGATTTGGATCCTTAATAAAACCATAACATGCTGGTCAGTTTGGGCAAGTCAGATTTTATTTGGGGTTTTAACAAGTTTCACAAATCAGATTCAACAAGTCTCAAACATGATTATAAATATATATATATATATATAAAACATTACATATTATAATACAAATATAAATAATATAAGATATAATAATTACTATAATAAATATATAATTATTTACATATATTTATATAAATGCTATAATTTTAATCAGTATAGTTAGTAAGCATTGTACCTACAGGATTGCTTCTCATCTTTACATCACCCCCAAGAATTAGGTCTTATTCTTTTTGTTTTGTTTTGTTTTGTTTTGTTTTGTTGTTTGTTAATCCTCACCAGGAGGACATTTTTTCCATTGTTTTCTAAAGAGAGTGGAAGGGAAGGAGGGAGGGGGAGAGAGAGAAACATCAATGTGTCAATTGATTGCCTTCCACACAGGCCCCGACTGGGACTGAAGATTGACCTGCAACCCAGGTTCATAACCTTGACCAGGAACAAACCCATGACCCTTTGTTGTGTGGGCCCTACACTCTAATCACTGAGCAACAGTGGCCAGAGCGATTATTCTTACACCTAATTGGCATGACACTGAGAATTCGAGTGGTTAAATAGCTTCCTAAAGTCTCACTGCCAGTGACTCTTAGTAGTCAAAGTCCCTCTTCCCTGTAAACACCCTGCTGCTGGCAGCAAAGTCACAGCCCCCTTTATCTTCTGCTGTTCCCTTATGTAGTAAACATCTGCAGTCCCCACGGTCTTCAAATATTTGTCCTTCACTTTTTCCTATGAGATACTCCTCTGCTAGGGACTGGACCTCCTTGGATGCCGGGAATTGGAAAAAGACAGGAGCAGCTGCAGGTATGTGGGATATGCTTTATTGCAGACAATGCAGCCAATCACGGACTGGGCAGTGGCACCTTTTCTACTAACGCAAATAAAAGAGGCTTCGTGCCAATTAGTGACATCTGTGTTACATGGCCATAAGTGGGTTATATAAGGGTGCACCTGTGCAGTAGGTAGAGTGATACTGCTGAGTCATTGCCTTCGTGCATGCGTATGGCAAATGGACTTTTGCATCCGGTGTACTTTGGTCAGGGTCCCCACAAATATCCACATAATTTTGACAGTCTGATCTATTGGTTCAGGGTATCATGGAGAGGAGGGGTACCATTTACACGAGTATGGAAACCAAGACACGAAGATATCTAGTGAAGACCGAATTCTTCTGTCCTTCAAGCAGAGACCAACACGAAGCCAAGGGCTCACAAAGGGTGGAGGGCAAGCTGCCCAGGACCCTCCCACCTGCAAGTCCTAGGTAGGGGTGGAGCAGTGCACAGCAAGATGGCAGATTGGTGTTCGCTGAGGGCCAGGAGTAAACACAGGGTCTAATTACGTCAGCTGAAATTCAGAGTGAGGGCAAAGCCACCCCTGAAGGCGGAACCCAATCAAGAGATTGGACGCCGCTCAGTCTGACTCTCCCGCCCAGTGTTAAGGGAATGGCTCTCATGATGTGGAGCTCAAGGCCCACCAAGATGTGATGTAACTTCCTGTAATTCCAGTATATATGGCGCTCTCTCTGAGTCTGTCCCTCCATCAGAGGGCATGCTTCCCGTGCTGGCGCTCTCTGTGTGTCTGTCCCTCCATCAGAGGGCAGACGCCGCACCCAGGCCCAGCTTTCTCTATTTCTGTCTCAGTCTTGTGTTTTATTCATTTTCCTCAGCCCTTGTAGCGTTCTATTCAAGATTTCATGAGCCCCCACATCCTCTCTTTCGGCGCTGGTTGTAGGAAGAGAGAAACCCCCAACTGGTGTTCACTTTCTGATGTAATTATTTGCCAAGCACATCCACTCTGGAGCTAAGGTGAATATGTACGTACACGCGGGTTTGCACTGACATCAGGACTATTGCACATAGTCTGCAAGGCATGTCAGCTTTATTCTTTTTATGTTATCTGAGCTCCCCAATCTCATCACAACCACTGAAGATGGAGTCAGGTGCTGATAACAGCTTGCATTTTGTGAATCAAAGAAGAGAAGCTGAGAGCATCATAAACAGCACAAGGAAAAGATAAATGCCACCAGATGTTTGTTTTTCTAAGTCTTTGATCGGAACACTGATAAAAATAGTCACTAAAATGACTTGAAGAAATTATACTAAACTCTTACTGAAATTTTCCTTGGTTTCCTTTACTAACCGTTTCTAAATTGGTATTCCAGGACTAGTAGTGTATTTATTTTATTAAGAGCTTATATAGAAGTATAAATATTATCCAAGGTATAGATGTTTAGTAAGGTGATAAATGACTTCCCCCAGAAGTGCGTGCAAATTAAATTAACATTGAGAGGGAGGTTCTTTATCAAAAGAATCCCACACAATCTAGGCTTTCTTCCCTGCTGAGAGCGCTAATTTATATTTTCTTAGCGAGAAAACTATGAGAAGGTCTCTCTTAAGACTCGGTTTTCTATTTATTAATTTCTTTCACTGATTCTAGGAATACTTTAAAAACAACTGTGCATTATGGTTACAGTATGTTCAAGCTGTTTAATGTAATGTCAGACAATATGTGTCACATTAGAAAGAGAATCCCTTTCTAGTGTTAGGCATTGTCTCCCTAGGTAAGGCATCAAAGAACAAGGTAAGGCAAGTATTTATTGCAGCCTCAGAGGCCCAGTGATTGGATAGAATTCTTTTGGTCAGCAACAGACACAGAGAATTAATGTTATTTTTTTCAAGGATTTTATTTAGAAAGCATTTTGGGTGAACACATTCAAGAAAATATTTAATATTAACAATGGCTGTTTATGACTTTTCTCTCGATTCACATGAGCTCAACAACTCAGGACAAAAGTACCAGCACTTCTCTGCTGTCAAATGTAACTTATAGTATAGCTGGTAAGTAAAGACACTCACGTTAAATGACTTATCGATGTTTCCATGCCCACAACTCCAATTTGTAAGCTGCTTTTCTTCTAAAAATTAATTTGTAGCTTTAACTAGTGTTAGGGTAGGGTAGCACTGCTATACTACTAGTTGTGTTATCTTGGACAAAAACTTCATTTCTCTGAGTTTAATTCTTCATGTAAAAAATAGAGCTAATTTCTAACTTACAGGGTTATTTTGATGATTTAATAAGATAGTGAATGCAAAATATTTAGTACACTTTCTGGCAAACAATAGATGTTAAATGGAATGTACCTGACAAAGGCCAATTTGAGCCATTTAAAAAATTGAAAACCAATTTTAAATGTGTTAATATCAAGTTCTGGAATCAAGAATATGCAGGTTATTTTTTCAAGTAAGCTTCTTACTGAAGTATCAATACATAGCAAAGTACACAGTAGTAAGTGTACTGCTCAATAAGTGTTTAAAATATAGACCCAAGTAGCCAAATTAAAAGATATGACATTACCAGTATTTCAAAAGCCCATTCTTCTGTTTTCTTTCAGGCACTACCCCATTCTGAAAGGTTTTCAATATTTTCACTTCTAACACCATAGACTCATTTTCCCCATTTTTTAACTTTCTATATGTGAAATATACAGCATGTATTCTCTGTCTACCTTCTTGCACTTCAAAATTATGTCTTGAGATTAATCTCTGTTATGTATCACAGTATCTCATTTTTTAATCACCATTGTATAAATATATCACAATTTATTTCTCATTTTATTGTTGATGGGTTTTTGGCACTTTACTGGATAATGCTACTATAAAAATTCCTAACAAAGTAATAGTATAGGATAATTCTACTATGAAGATTCTCTGTACAGACTTTTTAATTCATATATGTATGCATTTCCATTGGGTGTAAGTTCTGTTGTAAATGGAACTGCTGGGTTATAAGATATACATATGTTTATTTTCAATTCTATACCAGGAAAAAGTAAGCAAAGACAACTAGGATAGCTATTTTAATATCAAGCAAAGTAGACCTTACAACAAAAAAACTTTATTTGTAATTTTTTAAAAGATCACTATATAAAGATAAAGAGTCCAATTAGTAAATGTGGCTTAAAATTTTTAAATTTGTACACAAATATATGGAAAGATATTCTGGATTTATGGTTGCATAAAACTCCCCTGTGAAACCATCCAGACATGGGCTTTTGTATGTTGGGAGTTTTTTTTATTACTGCTTCAGTTTTGTCAGCTATTGGCCTATTCAGGTTTTCTGATTCTTCCCGATTCCGTTTTGGAAGATTGTATGTTTCTAGGAATTTGTCCTTTTCGCTCAGGTTGTCAGGTACGTGTTCATAGTATTTTCTTACAATCCTTGTACTTCTGTGGTGTCCATTGTTCCATCACCACAAGGGTGTAGCGACTGCCTTTCTCTCAAAACCACCTGGATAGCGAAGGCCTGCAGGAGAAAGATGTCCTCCACAGCGTGAGGGAAAGGCTCCGCACAAGAAACCAGGGTGGCTGCCCTCTGAGCTCCAGCCCCAGAGCCCCCAGTCCTGGACACTCCTCCCTCTGCCAGAGCCCAAGGTGAATGGCTGTGTTGGCCCTTTAAGAGGGTGCCTGTATTTCCAGCTGTCTCTTCCTGGCGGACAGCAACCCTGCTGCCTTTCACAGCCAGATGTTATGTGGGCGCCTTTCTCAGTTCTGGTGCTCTGGGCTGGGGAGCCCAGCTTGGGGTTTGGACTTCATAGGTCTCAGTGGGACCCGCCCCTTCAGCTGAGACGTCCCTCTGGACCTTCCGCTGCTTACTGTGGGAGCCTGGCCAGCCCTTCCGCATCTTCACACTTCCTACCAGACTCTATCAGTCTCCATTCTCTGTCCTTGGTTCTTCAGATTTTCTCCAGCTAGTGTTCAGTTGATTTTCCAGGGTGGTTTTCCTGTATTTTAGTTGTATTTCCAGTCTGGTCCTGAGAGAGAAACACCAAAAGTGCTTTATTCAAAGTAATGTCCATCGCTAGATACACATTTCCCTCATCTTTCAGGTATTTTATGGATAACGTTCCAATAGAACTTTTCTTGTTTTGAGGCAAACCATCCAGAGACCCAATATGAGTGACAGTGGAAATAGCCATTGTAAGTTTATATAACAGATTATTTTAAAAACTCTCAAAAGGTAAGTAAATTCTGAAAGGGAAAGTTATTTTAGTCAAGTACTTTGCTTAAAAATAACAAGTGTATGAAAACATTAGCTATGCCTCGAGACTGTTATCACTGTTAACGATAACATGAGAACTTATCTCCCACAGGTACCATCAGCTTTGTTACTCTACTCGTTGTCTTTGCCAACATTACTTTTGGTTTAAAAAATAAAGAAAGAAAGAAAAGAAAAAAAGCACCTGAAAACCTTGAAACCAGATGATCTTTCCTACATGATTCTAAGACAAAACACATTGTTCAATGTTCCATTAATAATGGGAAGGACCTTTAATAATAATGTCAGTGCATTGACAACATTGTCAGATGGTTTGTTCTAGTTCTGAACACACAGGAAAAATACACTGTGTCATTGGTGCTCTCCGGTGCTCTTTTCAAAACCTTTAAAAGCCTGGCACCGTGTGAAATCTTTAGCACTTAATGGAAAAGTTTCACTTTTTGAGAAACCGACTTACGTGAACTAATGTTTTTTTGTTAGCAAATAGAACACCCACAAAATTTTTTAAATGAAGTCAAGTTTCTTAGAACTATATTTTATAGAATAATTCTTTGAAAGTGATGGTTTATTTATTTCACTGCAAACTGTTGAAATGACAATTCAGGACATTGGATGAAAGATGCTATTTGAAACACCACACACACACACACACACACACACACACACACACATACAACTGTCATGAGCATAATCTTGGTACTGCTGACACAGAGATGATTTCAGCAGAATGATCATAAAAGCAGGAGCCAATACAAGCCATAGTTTCCAGAATAATCTCTAAATTCTTACATTCAGATTTTAGAATACAATTTAAGTACATATAGGAGCCACTTGAAATAATTTGTTATTTTATTTCCAAATAAAGTTGCTATTGTTATTATTATTTGCATACACTTTATCGAGGGTCTAGTATGAGCTAGGAATCAACTAAGTGCCTTATATAGACTTTCTTTGATTTGCACAGTAGTCCTGTAATTCTCTGATGAGGAAATGAAAGGTCAGAGAAATTAACTGACCTGCCCAAGGAGAATCCATTCTGAAGGCAATGAGAAGCTACCACTCATGTGACCTGTTGTAGAGTCTCTTAAAACAATTCAGAGAAATTAACTGACCTGCCCAAGGTCGCATTGCTGGGAAGTGGCAGCGCTGGCCTCCCAACCTGAGACTGGCCACTCCAAAAGTCTCTTTAATGACCTATGCATCCTCCCATGGTTCTGACGTGTAAACCTTAGCTTCTTGTCTGGATTGGAAATCAGGTTAAACTGTAATTTTTAAAACAATCTTCAGAGAAAAGGATGGTTTCATATCACTGGTTGCATTATTTAAAAATGGGGCAGCTAATCAATATGTAACAAACTGGCGTTTTAATTTTTTACCATCATGCTCCCCAGCAGTCTTCCTTCCCTCTCTTCATACAATATTTTTGTTTGTTTGTTAATCCCCACCAGAGGGTATTTTTTTCATTGTTTTTTTGGGGGGAGTGGAAGGGAGGACAGAAGGATGGAGAAAGAGAGAGGAACGTCAATGTGCAAGAGACACATCTATTGGTTGCCTCCCGCATGCACCGCGACTGGGTAGGGGATGGAACCTGCAACCCAGGTACGTGCCCTTGACTGGGAATGGTACCCATGACCCTCCAGTACCTAGGTCGATGCTCTAACCACTGAACTTGCCAGCCAGACCTTCATACACTATTTTTGCCCCCATCACCTTTTACTTGCACCTAGTACGTTTCCCTATTTCAGTCCACTGAGTCACCCATCAGCCCAGCTAAGAGTATAAAAACCCTACCACTTTGGGAGTGGAGCCCTTGAAGGTCACCAAACAGACCACTGAAGTCCAAGGCCAGGGTGCCAGCTAGAGTCAGAGTTTGGCGGGAGTCATATTTCCGTTTTCTTCCTCGGCAAGTAGGAGCTAGAGATCTGGCGCACGATCACCAGGGCTGGATAGAGGGGCTGCGCCAGGCACAGGTACCAGGCCTCGCCTTTGATCTGGGCCTGGAACCACACCGAGTACATGCCTAGGACCACCGTCACAGTAGCCATCAGGTAGACCACCAGTCCACATGTCAGATGGTAGAGCTTGAGGCGAGCCACCCTTGAGATCCTGGCTGCCCCAGAGGAAGAGCAGGCAGAGCCCACACA
>NW_006296406.1:75756-76484 GCF_000327345.1 Myotis davidii
CGCTGCGAGTCCTGCTGGCGATGATGAAGCCCAGGCCCAGGGCTGCGCTGAGGAGGGCCAGGCTCTGCCCCACCCAGTGCAGTCGGATCCGGGCCTTTCCTTTCGGGAGCAGAAGGAGAACAGGGAGTGATCAGGCGGGAAGAGGAGGATGGCCCCGGCCATGCAGACGCAGAAAGCCGAGGCCATGAATACAGGGTGCCGGGAGAAAAGACTGGTTCCCGGCCGGGACAGCACAGTCAGAAAGATGGTGAAGCCCAAAGCCAGCAGGTGAGCCAAGATCCCACTGCCCCTCAGCAGCCAGCGGGTCAGTCTCGGCTCCCTCGCTGGAGTGGGAACCAGACCCAACTCCAGGCTCTGCATGGCCGGACCAGACTGGCGCGCGCTCCCGGCCAATGGCCGAGCACGTCTTCCAGGTTTGCGATCCCCAGGCGACCCAGCTGCGGGAGGCTCCACCCCCAATACACTATTTTTAATACACTATCCACCTTTTGATAAAAACCAAATGCTATGAAATGCATTAGGGATTTCCAAGAAAGTAGAGACATTCAGCAATTTAAAAGGTTGTAGAAAAAATTATCTGCAGCCTAGGCCAGTTTTATACCTATCTATAATAATAAAAGCATAATATGCTAATTAGACCAGACGTCCTTCCCGACGACCTTCTGGATGAAGCCAGGACTGCAAGGGAAGCCTGGGTCCCAGCCAGAGGGAAGCCTGGGTCCCGGGTG
>NW_006296406.1:95686-95945 GCF_000327345.1 Myotis davidii
TCTTCCTCGGCAAGTAGGAGCTAGAGATCTGGCGCACGATCACCAGGGCTGGATAGAGGGGCAGCGCCAGGCACAGGGACCAGGCCTCGCCTTTGATCTGGGCCTGGAACCACACCGAGTACATGCCTAGGACCACCGTCACAGTAGCCATCAGGTAGACCACCAGTCCACATGTCAGATGGTAGAGCTTGAGGCGAGCCACCCTTGAGATCCTGGCTGCCCCAGAGGAAGAGCAGGCAGAGCCCACACAGTGCCTGGC
>NW_006296406.1:96118-107754 GCF_000327345.1 Myotis davidii
TTCAAATTGGTGCAGCCACTATGGAAACTAGTATGGAAGTTCCTCAAAAAATTAAAACTAGCACTACTATACAGCCCAACGATTCCACTTCTGAGTGTAAAAAAAATCCAAAACCCCAATTCAAAAGGATTTTTGCACCCTTATGTTCATTCCAATAGGTAACTATTAAACTAACTTTGTCTCTCTATACCTGTAGTCTTTAAACACTGATAATCATAATAATAAAAGCATAATATGCTAATTAGACCAGACGTCCTTCCCGACGACCTTCTGGATGAAGCCAGGACTGCAAGGGAAGCCTGGGTCCCAGCCAGAGGGAAGCCTGGGTCCCGGGTGCCAGAGGGAAGCCATTGCCGGCAGCCGGGAGAAGGGAGGCCTACTCTTGCAAGAATTTCGTGCATTGGGCCTCTAGTGTTCAGATAATGACTGATGAACAGAATTCTCTGAAATTTTACTTTTGATAAATCCTACCTTGTGTCACAGACTGGATGCTGACTCTGAGACCCTGATTAGCCTGTGGGAGGTTTATTAAAAAGGGCTCTTAGGATCTCCGCCTGTGGACAGAAGTTGGGCCAGGATGCAGGCCCAGTGAGGCCTCACCTGACCCCATAGGGAACCCTGGAGCTGGGATGGCCCTTTAGAGTTGTCCTAGTGGCAAAGGGGCTGGAAAATTCAGGCCCTGGATTCAGCCAGTTAGGGCAGGCTGCCTTAGGAGGAGGCGAGATCTCCTAGGGGCAGTTTCCCTCAACTGAAGACCAACTGCCCTGGCCAGGGAGGCTCAGTTGGTTGGGCGTCGTCCCATTCACTGACCGGTGGCTGGTTCCATTTCTGGTCAGGGCACATGCCCAGATTTCAGTCTCAATCCCTGGTGGGGGGCATGCAGGAGGCAGCCAGTTCTTACATCAATGTTTCTCTCTCTCCCTCTCCCTTCCTCTCTCTAAAAATTAATAAGCTATTCTGAAATGACAAACCCAAAGAGGTTTGACAGCTGTGGACCCTCTTCAGGAAGCTGTGGGAGGGGGACGTGAGCAGCACATCACATGTCCATTGCATGTCCATTACATGTTCATTGCATGTATGGGCTGACTAGTGTCCCACTCCCAGATTTATATGTTGAGATCCTATTCCCCTCATACCTGTAGTACCTGAGAATGTGGCTTTATTTGAAATAGGGTCATGGCAGATGTAATTAGTTCAGATGAGGGCATACTGGGATAGATGGGCCTCATGTCCTGTGTCTTCCGGCCAAAGGGGAATTAGGAAACAGAGGCACACAGGGGGAACATATCTCACCCAAGACCCACACACCCACAGACAGCTCTGAGATTCATCCCGGAGTCAAACCCACACACAGAGACAGGCTGTGGAAGTCATAGGGGGCTTTTTCAGGCCCCATCTATAATTTTTAAAAAATATTTTTATTGCTTTCAGAAAGAAAGGGAAAAGGAAAGAGAGACAGAAACATCAATGATGAGAGAGACAACCTGAATGGCTGCCTCCTGCATGCGCTCCAACCAGGGCCAGGGATCGAGTCTGTAACTGAGGTATGTGCCCTTGACCAGAATCAAACTTGGGACCCTTCTGTCTGCAGGCCAATGCTCTATCCACTGAGCCAAACTGGTTAGGGCTCCACAATCTTTTTAGCTAAAATTCAGGACAGCTGCTTGTCCTGACTGGTAGATTGCTCTATCATTTAGGAGAGAGAAGGAAAACTGCCTGTGATGAAAGTCACCGAGGGTCAGGCCACAAGGCTCTGACTTGCCTTTTCACCAGTTGTCTTAATAACTTAGGGGGATTGATGCCACGTTAGCCAAACCTTGAGTAAAACAGACCTTGAACTTGTGTGTGAGGGAACCAGTATCCCAGCAGACTAAACAACGGGATAAGCCTGAATGATGAAATAAATAAAACAAAAATGTAATGCCATTAAGCTTATTTTAAAGTAAGCTAAGTATAAATAAGAAATACATGATTAAAAATGATTTGTTTTCACTGACCATAAGCTCACTCTGAGCCGCCCGGAAGGGACTGTGCAGGAGTGGATGACGCAGCAGCTTCATTCATGAAGTCTGAACGCGCAGCAGGGAGCAGGCCTCACTCTACTTGCTCTACTCGCTGGTCGAACGCCTAGGGCAGTGGTTCTCAACCTGTGGGTCGCAACCCCTTTGGCGGTCGAACGACCCTTTCACAGGGGTTGCCTAAGACCACCCTGCATATCAGATATTTACATTATGATTCATAACAGTTGCAACATTACAGTTATGAAGTAGCAACGAAAATAATTTTATGGTTGGGTCACAACCTGAGGAACTGTAGTTAAAGGGCCAGAAGGTTGAGAACCACTAGCCTATGGGGTTCAATTTCATTCAGACACCACATCCCCGGGGCTCCTGCCAAACTGGAGACTTCTCAGGAGAAAATTACCAGGATGACGAATGACCTAACATCATTTCACACCGGGAAACACCTGAAGTAACTGGCAAGAATTCACCAGGAGAAACAAGAAAGGAAGATGGAAAGCCCACCCTAGGAAAGGGATGAGCTGCGTTCTGAAGGATTCTGAGAGATACGGGCACAGCCAGCACCAGCACGCGGAGGTTTCAGTCAGAGACGCTCATTAACTTAAAATCCAGGAGGGCCCTAACCGGTTTGGCTCAGTGAATAGAGTGTTGGCCTGTGGACCCAAGGGTCCCAGGTTCAATTCGGTCAAGGGCGTGTACCTTGGTTGCGGGCACATCCCCAGTAGGGAGTGTGCAGGAGGCAGCTGATCGATGTTTCTAACTCTCTATCCTTCTCTTCCTCTCTGTAAAGAATCAATAAAATATATTTTTTAAAAATCCAGGAGGAACTAGGAAGCATCAGAGCTGTGCAGAGAGAGACGGGAGCAGATAGCCACAGGGTCTCGGGGTCTCTCCGAGGCTGTCCGTTTCAGCAGGCCCCTGACCCCTTGCCAGGCGCGCTAGAGAAAAGGTCTGTGCGCCAGGTAGAGCAGGCAGATGCCCACTGTGAATCGAAATTCTGATTCACCCCTTCCTGACCAAAACCTCTGCCTGACCCCTCAGTGCACACTTCTCACCATTCGTCAGCCCCTTTTCGCTTCATCTTTTGTTCAGTTATCTCGGGCCAACTACAAGGTCACAAAAGGGACCTGGGAGGCACTTTGAAGCATTTGCTGGCAGAATACCCTGTACAGGCGTCCAGCGCATCCTTGCTGAGCTCCCCGCTGACACACCCCCCAGGGCCCATCTCCCAGGATGTATCCATTGCCTCAGCCCTCTCACCCCACATCTGTACCTGCCCTTTGTCGCAATGCAGCGTAGTGACCAGGAGCTTGGTCTTTGGAATCACACTTAGCTGGCATCTAATCCTGACTCGGCCACTCGTTAGCTGTGTGGCTGTGAGCAGGTTGCATAGCCTCTCGGTTTTGTCTTAGGGAAAACAGAAAGTGTGCTAGCATGTAAGCGATAGTGTTAGTGTATAATAAATTAAATGGGTTATTATGTGCAAACCCTTAGGATAGTGTGGCAGATAAGTGCTGAGTAAACGTTAGCAAGTAGTAGATACTGTCTTCTCTATCCTGGTTTCTAATCCTCTCCATAACTTCTACCTGCTTTTAGCCGCCTTCCTTTCTCCCAACAATATGCCCACTGAGGCCCTTAACCAAGGTGCTACCCTGAGTGTGTGAAGATGGGAAGGAGACTCAAATATGCTTCAGAGCGTTATTCTTTCATCCGGGCAATTTCCCTGCTGTGTTTTAAATAATGCATGCAAAGACAGCTTCCAAGGCCCACTTCTTCAACAAAACCGTGTCACAATGCGGGCAACTAACATCCCGTAAGAGAATTAGTGACGGAAAACATGTGCAGGCCTCTCCCTCTGCCAATGTCACCTCTTCACTCTGCTGCTGGTGACAACACTCTCTCCTGAAACCATACACATGTGGTCCACACACCCCCAAATTAATTAGCTGCGCAGAATCATTACTCTGGGAGTCTGTACAAATCCATATATATATGATGTCAATTGATTTCAGAGAGTAAGGAAGAGAGAGATAGAAATATCGATGAGAGAAAATCATTGATTGGCTGCCTCCTGCACGCCCCCTCCTGGGGATCGAGCCCATAACCTGGGCATGTGCTTTGACCAGGAATGGAACAGTGACCTCCTGGTTCATAGGTCAACGCTCAACCACTGAGCCACGCCAGCTGGAGTACAGATCTTTTTCTATCCCAACCTTTATCCAGCCATCACAGAAAAATCTAAACGTGGGAGAGAAAGAGGAGCTTGCCTGTTTTCTTGCTACCATTCTGATCACAAGTTTACTGGGAACAAAAGGTTTTCTTTACAAGAAAATATAGACAACAACATTTACTAAGTCATTGCCAACAGAAACTAAAATTCCCCGTGCTGTCAGTATTTCTGTCTCCCAGATGCCCTTTGCGGCGGGCCTGTGGCCATGGCTCAGGTTCTCGGCCCTTCTCTGGCTCACCTCCACCTGCTCCAGGTGACTACAGCACCATTCCTTTCAAGCCCTCATCTGGGTGCTTGTTCCTCGGGTTACTAGAAACCCACCACTTACTCTCTGAGGCTAAACCATGGTTCTCTCTTTGCTGTGATGCCATAGCCCTGTCCTATGCCTACTACACCTTCCCATTCTAAGCATTTGGGTGGGAAGGTGGAGGTGGGGGCCAGAGAGACTTGCCAGGCATCACTAATCACGTTTGGCAATAATTTTGATGTCTTTTCCCAACCAATTCACATACCACACCACTAGCACCACCATAAGGAAATACTTTTTTCCAATTCATATCACATTTTCAGCTGGCATGCCACAGCTAAACTTATAGATTACAACTTGTCTACTACATGACCTAATTCTACTTTTAACCAGCCGCTGGCCTAGTGACCGGGCCATCTCCCTCTACTCTCTCAGTAGAGAGAGTGGCTCCAAGGTACAGGTCAAAAGAATCCTCTATTACCATCACCGTGGTTCATTGAGACAACCTGAGGAGCGATGGCCCTGACCTCCCTGATTACCTGCAAATTCTAAACCCATTGAGAGTTAGAATAAACCTAATCTTGGGACGGTGCCTGACTCCATGAAGCATAGACAAGTCTTTCCCGCAGGGGAATCCATTCTGAAGGCAATGAGAAGCTACCGCTCATGTGACCTGTTGTAGAGTCTCTTAAAACAAATTATATGAAGTGTCCAATGAAAATCCAGTAATACTGTATCTAAATTTTAATGGACAGTTCTAGATATTGAAAACTTTTAAATATTAAATAATCACTTAATTCAAACTCCAAAGAGCAGGTTTTTAATAACATTTCAATAATAGGAAAACCTACTAGACCATGAATATCTCATAACTAAGTAATATTGATATGGGAAAGTTGTACATATGTGTGTGTGTGTGTGTGTGTGTGTGTGTGTGTGATCCCTTCAGTAGGAGGGACCATGGAGTTCATTATATGTTAATTGAAAAAAAATAAACAGTCCAGCCAGTGTTGCTCAGTGGTTGAGCATCGACCATGAACCAGGAGGTAGCGGTGTGATTCCTGGTCAAGGCACATACCCAGGTTGCAGGCTTGATCCCCAGTAGGGGGAGTGCAGGAGGCAGCCAATCAATGATTCTCTCTCATCACTGATGTTTCTCTCTCTCTCTCTCTCCCTCTCCCTTCCTCTCTGAAGTCAATAAAGATCTATTTAAAAAATAAACACAAAGTCAGGGATAAGATGAAACTTGAAACTCAAAATATTAAATTCTTTTTACCTTTCAGCTTTAAGTAACTTAAAATATAGCCATCACTCTTTTCTCTTGTAATTCCTCGAAAACAGGATGAAAGAGGAGATGTTTAAATGTGCACTTAAACTTAAACTGTTGTAAATATATGTTTTCTTTGAAACTGAAGGGAAAAGGAAAGCCAAACAAATAAATAAAAAAAAACTGTGATAGTAATTTTCAAGGTATCAAAGACAACTGCTAGAACATCTTATTTATAAATTTATGACAGATCTTAGTGGGGAGGGGCTTGGGAGAATTGGAAGAGATTAACGAAAGAACTTATACACATGTGTGCATGGACACAGACAATAGTGCGATGAAGGCCTGGGGTGAGGCAGGGGATGGGTGAATGGGGGTAAAGGGGCGGTCAAAAAAGCTAAACATGAATCTGAGCAAGTCCTTAGATTCAGCTAATAACTTATAGTAACTACAGAGGACAGAGTTACTTGTTAAACCCCACCACAGAGGCAATCAGCAAAATCACACTGTGGTAAATTCTATGGGACAAACAACCTATGTACCTCAACACATAAATAACAAGGGGAAAGAATGAACAGATTCAGTGTGAAACCTAC
Source organism: Myotis davidii (assembly GCF_000327345.1). Taxonomy (NCBI): domain Eukaryota; kingdom Metazoa; phylum Chordata; class Mammalia; order Chiroptera; family Vespertilionidae; genus Myotis; species Myotis davidii. The sequence goes on from NW_006296406.1 coordinate 102,480, forward strand.
TGATTGAAAGAGACTTTTTTAAAAATCAGCCGGAACCTTGGCTTCCTCCATCGCCGGGGCAACCAAGCCTCATGTTCGTTTCAGCTGGGTGGCTGCCGGCCGACATCTTGGTTGGCAGTAACTTGCATATCACCCTGATTAGCCAATGGGAAGCATAACGAACGTATGGTTAATTACCATGTTTGTCTATTATTAGATAGGATATATATTAAAGCTGAGGTCACTGAAGGTCAGCATCCCTCTGTGTCCAGATAGAGCTACCTCTATACACACTAAAACTTTAGAGAATGCTGCTCTGAGAGTGTGAATGAAGGTGTACTCAAAGACCTACATGATTCAAAGGTATTTTGAGTTTATTTTAATTTACTTGTTACACGAATAAAAATAGTTATCAAATGTCAAAATAAATAAATGAAACAAGTACTTGCTCTCCTGAAGATAATGACAGCTTTACTTCTGCGTCCTATTAGATAAGTCACGGTGCCTGATAGAAACTCTCCCTCTGCTAGATCTAATTGATAATAATTAAATTTCACCAGTAGGCCTGTTCCATATTATTTTTAAATGTGTCATCCCAACTTAACCACAGGTAATGGATGCTGTTCTCTGTAAAGGACTCTCAAGGGTAAGGTAGTGACTTTCAATTACAGACAGCGTGAAACTTCCATTGTCTGCCCTTCTGTATTCAGCGTCCCCAGTCCTTGGGTTTCAGCCAGCTAACAAAAGACAATCTATCGCCATCTTTCTTATTAGATTAGACTGTTGACAGTATGATAATCCGCATGTGAGAGAAAGGCTGATAAGATGAGTGAGCAGAATTCTCTTTCTTCACAGCAAGCCCATGAAGAACATCATTTAGATTCTGGCAAAAGACACTGCCCTAAGAGCACCCTTGGTGGTAGTTCTGTGTCTGCCCTGTACAGGTTGTGTCTTCAAAACATCTGTTTGATTGGCTTGTGCTTGCCCCCACCCCGTGTTGTCCCCTTCTTGGAGGCAGGAAATCCAGTGTGTGTTCCTCTGAGGTCCCGAGGGAACCAGTGATCTTCTCTGAACAGTAGGTAATCAATAAGGACTTGTTAGGCTAATTTGCTTGCCACTTCTGTTTGCCAACAGTTCACAGCGACTCCACATCGCTTGATGTTGTGCTTTAGTGAAGCCCCTATGAGGCCTTATAACAGTGTCACACAATGGAAAAGGCAGGAGGATTTTGGTCCCAATGTGCTGCTAACTTAGATGTTATGGGGCATGCCAAGAAAAAAATAAAACCCTCATTGGGCCTTTAGACCCCTTGACACCCTCCCACAGAGAATCTTTAATGTCACCTTCTAGTGAGATCTCCCTAACTATCTTAGTTAAGATTACAGCCACGACCAGCTCCAATCCAGAAGACCCCTCCCCTATTCTTGCTTTATGTTTTCTTCATACTACTTAGCACCATCTCACACATTAACCTATTGACTGCTCCCCTCACGCGAATGTAAGGTAACAGCTTCATGAGGGCAGAGACTTAGTCTCTTTGTCCCCCTTACCTGCGGACATGCTTTTTATGATTTTAGAGCGGGGTGCGGGGGGGCAGGTGGGAGGGAGGGGGAGAGAATTGATGTAAGAGATACATCAATCAATCGCCTCCAGTATGTGCCCCAGTGGGGATCAAACCTGAAACCTAGGCATGTGCCCCAATCGAACCTGCCACCTTTCCGTGTATGGGATGATGCTCCAACTAACTGAACCACACTGGCCAAGGTGACACTCTGTCTCTTTTAACAAAAGTATCTTTGATAAATGCAAGGGAGACTTTAAATTTTTTATATTTTTGTTGATTTCAGAGAGGAAGGGAGGAGAGAGAGAGAGAGAGAGAGAGAGAGAGACAGAGACATCGATGAGAGAGAATCATCAATCAGCTGCCTCCCGCACGCCCCCTACTGGGATCAAGCCCACAGCCCAGGCAGGTGCCCTTGACCAGAATCGAATCTGGGACCCTTCAGTTCCTGGGCCAGCCCTCTGTCCACTAAGCCAAACCAGCTAGGGCTGCATCAGAAAGTCTAGATGCTCAATGAATACTGTTAATGAGAAATATATAACTGACATTCCACTCATGAGAAGAAAGTAGAATTAATAGATTGAGACTGGACAAAGGCCCATTGCTTTAAGATTTGAGGACCCTTTTCCCAGAAAATAGGATACATATGTGACTAAGGAAGAGAACATATAACATTTGCAAATTTCTTATTACAAGTCCCTCTTTGTTCAGAAAGTATGCAAGCCTAGTCTTCGTATTACTTCTGGAGGATAAGGAACAACTTTCACTCCGTTTTCTATTTCATAGAAATTGTCAAAAGAAAATGAGTGATGACTAGATTCCAAGTTACATAAAACATTTGCTGGCATTTGGAACTTCAGAGAAAATTAACAAGAGGGGGTGAGAATCTCTCCTCTGGGAGTCAGCACTTCAATACAGCAGAGCCTTTGTTGGAAGGTTCAAGAGCCTCTGCTTGTAGTCCATCCCCAATCCCGAGAGCATAATGTCATTTGATGGCTCAGATCATTGAAGAAGCTCACCTTCAGGCAAAGGACAGGAAGCAGCAATGAAACATGTCAATACTACTGAGTTTTCTATTTGACAGGGAATAAGTGGATTGAAAAGCTCCGTCGCATGTTCTGTCTCTCGGTGTCCTGCAATTTTCCATCTTATTGTCATTTTTTAAATTTGGAGAATAACTTAGCCTTACCAACCCTGGCAAATCGACATGGTAATCATTCTTCCAAGTGTTCCCAAAGGTCCTACGGCCAGTTACATGGGTAGCAGTTCACTGGGGGCACAGACTGTAAATTTGATTTTTTTATAACTGTTTTGCTTTGTCTTGTCTTGTTGGGGGTTCTTGGACAAATGGTCTGAGTTCAAATGGATATTCCGGGACATGAAGTGCCCTTAGAGCCCAATTGTTAGAGTAGAAGCACATGGGAAGCAAGTAATAAGTCCTGTTCTGGCCTAGGTTTGACTCATGGTAGGCCCACTGGATTTACTGGGTTCATGAACTCACCCAGTAGTTATTTCTCTGGTCCCTGAATGTATGTACATAGAACTGGGCAGAATTAACATTCATTCTTTGACATGTGAGGTAAGAGCAGGTGCAGTGAAAGCTTTTGAATCTTCCTTTACTCTCACTGAGCTAGTTGATAAAAAGCATGAGACTTCCACTCCTAGTTGTGATATAGAAAGTAACAACAGCCCAGCCGAGTGATCTGTGGTTGAGTGTCGGCCCACGAACCAGGAGGTTACAGTTCGATTCCTAGTCAGGGCACATGCCCAAGTTGTGGGCTCAATTCCCATTTGGGCGGGGGGGTGTGCAGGAGGCAGCCGATCGATGATTCTCTCTCATCGTTGATGTTTCTATCTCTCTCTCTCTCCCTTTTCTCTCTGAAATCAATAAAAATATTTTTTAAAAATATTATATACTTTTAAAAATTGCTATAATATGAAGATTCTTCCACACCCATTCATGGATTAAAAGACTAAAAATTGGCCCAGCCAGTGTGTCTCAATGGTTGGGCATCAACCCATGAACCAAGAGGTCACCAGTTCGATTCCCAGTCATAGTACATGCCGAGGTTGTGGGCTCAATCCCCAGTAGGGACAGTGCAGGAGGTAGCCGACCCATGGTTCTCTCACATCCACTTTCTATCTGTTTATCTCTCTCCCTTGCTTTCTCTCTCAAATCAATTTTTTAAAAACCATATAGAAAAAGACTCAAAATTATACGTATTTCATGTCTCTCCAAATGCAATGCAGTTCCAGTCACATTTTATAGAAATTTACAAGCTGTTTCTAAATTTTTATGAGAATGCAAAGAACCTAGAATATCCAAACCAAAATTGAAAAAGAAGGATAAAATAAAATACTTACATTGTCTGACATAATGACTTTACAGCTACAATAATTAAGAGATTGTGAATGTTCTAAGCACAGATGAATAGGTCAATGGAACAGAATAGAGTCCAGAAATAAACCAACACATATATGATCAACTCAGTGGCAAAAGGAAAGTCTTTCTTAACAAATAATTCTGGAACTGGATAAACATATGGGGGAAAAAATGGGTCTCTACCTCTATGAAATCATACAAAAAAATTAAATTAAGATGGATCATAGAACTAAACATAAAAGCAAGATTCATAAAGCTTTTAGCAGAAAATACAGGTATGTGTATATTCATGATTTAGAGGGAAGAAGGGTTTCTTAAATCAAAACAAATAGCATTAACCATAAAGAAAAAAATGATAATTTAGATTTTATTAAAAATAATTTTCTGCTTATCAGAGGCACCTTTGAAAGTGAACAGTCAATCCACAGACTGGGAAAACAGTCACAGTATAACCTTAAGAGATAAATCATAGCTCCAATATATTCTTAAAAATTACTACAAACCTACAATAAAAAGAAAACCCTATTTTTCTAAATGGGCAAAGACTTGACCAGACAATAAGAGAAGATATAGGTATAGCCAATATCACATGAAAATGTGCTCAAAATCATTACAATGTTAAAAACAGATTACTGCCCAGCCGGTATGGCTCAGTGGTTGAGTGTCAACCCAGGAACCAAGAGGTCGCCATTCAATTCCTGGTCAGGGCATATGGCCAGGTTTTGGGCTCAGTCCTCAGTGCAGGGCATGCAGGTGGCAGCTGATAGATTATATTCTCTCTTATCAATGTTTCTAGGTCTCTGTCCCTCTTCCTTCCTCTTTCTAAAAAAATCCATAAAAACATATTTAAAAAAAAAGAAGAAGAAGAAGCCCTAGTCAGTTTTCTCAGTGGTTACAGCATCGGCCTGCAAACTGAAGGTCACAGATTAGATTCCATCAAAGGCACATACCTCAGATGCAGGCTCAATACCAGGCCCTGGTCAGGATGTGTGTGGGAGGCAACCGATCAATGTGTCTTTCTCACTTCTATGTTTCTCTCTTTCTGTCTCTCCCTTTCCCTTCCTCTCTCTTTCTAAAAATAAGTGGGAAATATATGTCCTCAGGTGAGGATTAACAGGGGGGAAAAAAGCAGCTTTACTTATAAAAGTCAAATCTTGGAGATAATTCAAGTATCATCAACAGGAGATTAGATAAACAAGTTATGATAAATCTAACTATTGGAATACTACTGAGTAGTAAAAGGAACAAGCAACTGGTACTAGGAGCAATGTGGATGATCTCAAAACATTATGGTGAGAGAAAAGCCAAAAGAAAAAATTTATACAGTATGGTTCTGTTTATTTTTTAAAATA
>NW_006296406.1:107846-109560 GCF_000327345.1 Myotis davidii
GAATCATCCATTGGCTGCCTCCTGCATGCCCCCTACTAGGGATGGAGCCTGCAATCCGGGCCTGTGCCCTGACGGGGAATTGAACTGTGACCTCCTGGTTCATACGTCGACTCTCAACCATTGAGCCACTCCCGCTGGACTGATTCTGTTTATATGAAACGCTAAAAAAGCCAAATATAATATATTCAGAAAGTAGATCAGTGTTTGCCTGGGGTCAGTTGAGGGGGGCAGAATAAACTTGAAAAGGGCACATGAGACCTTTGAGGGCATAGAAATGTTCTATATCTTGACTATGGTAAGTTTTACCATTTATTCAACTGTCAAAACTCAGAGAACTATACACTTAAGATCTGTGCAATTTATTATTAGTGAATTATGCTTCAATGAAAACCAACCAAACTAACCATTGATTAATTAAATATGTCTTGTTCTTGGGCAGAGATTTGTAACACCCTTAAAAAACTAGATGTTGCCCTAGCCGGTTTAGCTCAGTGGATACAGCATTGGGCTGTGAACTAAAGGGTCCCGGGTTGGATTCTGATCAAGGGCACATGCCCAGGTTGCTCGCTTGATCCCCGGTAGGGGGCGTGCAGGATGCAGCTGATGAATGATTCTCTCTCATCATTGATGTCTCTATTTCTCTCTCCCTCTCCCTCCCTCTCTGAAATCAGTTGAAATACTTTTCTAAAAAAAAAAAAAAACAACAAAAACCTAGATGTTGGTCCTACCTACCGTTGCATGGCACGTCAGAGGACGCCTGCGCATGCGCGCGGAAAGCCGGAAGGCGGGGCCAGGGGGACTTGGGGAGTCCTGCCGCTCTCTGGTCCCCGGGTTGGGCGCCCGAAGGCCCGGGCCAGGGGGACTTGGGGGAGTACCGTCGCTCTCTGGTCCCCGGGTTGGGCGCAGGCTGGGAGATTTTAGCGGTTCGGTGTCACAATGCTGCGCGTGGTGAGCTGGAACATTAATGGGATCCGGAGCCCCCTGCAAGCGGAGGAGCCGAACAACTGCACCACCGTGGCCATGGCGCGCGTTTTGGACAGGCTGGATGCTGACATCCTCTGTCTCCAGGAGACTAAAGTCACCAGGGATGCACTGACAGAGCCCCTGGCTATCACTGAGGGCTACAACTCCTATTTCAGCTTCAGCCGCAACCGGAGTGGCTATTCCGGTGTGGCCACCTTCTGTAAGGACGGCGCCACCCCTGTGGCTGCAGAAGAAGGCCTGAGTGGCCTACTTGCCCCGCAGAATGGGGATGTGGGTTGCTATGGAAACATGGATGAGTTCAGCCAAGAGGAGCTTCGGGCTCTGGATAATGAGGGCCGGGCCCTCCTCACTCAGCACAAGATCCGCACCTGGGATGGTAAGGAGAAGATCTTGACCATAATCAACGTGTATTGCCCCCACGCTGACCCCGGGAGGCCTGAGCGGCTGACCTTTAAGATGCGCTTCTATCGCTTGCTGCAGATCCGAGCAGAAGCCCTCCTGCCAGCTGGCAGCCATGTGATCATTCTGGGTGACTTGAACACAGCACACCGCCCCATTGACCACTGGGATGCAGTCAACCTGGAATGCTTTGAAGAGGACCCAGGACGCAGGTGGATGGACGGCCTGCTCAGTAAGCTGGATTGCCAGGGTGGGTCCCAAGTAGGGGCTTTTATTGATGCCTACCGCTGCTTCCATCCAAAGCAGGAGAGGGCCTTTACCTGCTGGGCCA
>NW_006296406.1:109596-121006 GCF_000327345.1 Myotis davidii
CCCAGCAGGAACCCTCTCTGCCAGCTGGCAGCCATGTGATCATTCTGGGTGACTTGAACACAGCGCATCGCCCCATTGACCACTGGGATGCAGTCAACCTGGAATGCTTTGAAGAGGACCCAGGACGCAGGTGGATGGACGGCCTGCTCAGTAAGCTGGATTGCCAGGGTGGGTCCCAAGTAGGGGCTTTTATTGATGCCTACCGCTGCTTCCATCCAAAGCAGGAGAGGGCCTTTACCTGCTGGTCAACAATCACTGGTGCCCGCCGTCTGAACTATGGTTCCCGGATTGATTATGTGCTGGGAGACAGGACTCTGGTTACAGACACCTTCCAGGACTCCTTCCTGCTGCCTGAGGTGATGGGCTCTGACCATTGCCCCGTGGGTGCAGTCTTGAACGTGTCTTCTGTGCCGGCAAAACAATGCCCTCCTCTTTGCACCCGCTTCCTCCCTGAGTTTTCAGGCACCCAGCTCAAGATCCTTCATTTCCTGGTCCATCCCAAACAAGAGCCTGTGCCCAAGCAGTCAGTGCTGCAGCCCAGCAGTCAAACCCAGGGACAGATGCGCCAAAACAAAGCCCATGTGCACTCCATCAGGCCTCGGCCGAGTCGGGCTGGCTCCAGCAAAGGCCAGAAAAAACTGATTAACTACTTCCAGCCATCCTCCAGCCGTCTCCAAGCTTCAACCAATTTGGAGCTTCCTAACCTGCGTGCCCTTGTGACTCCAAAGATCCCAGAAGACAAGGTGATGGGCAAAGGGGTAGAGGGGCAGGCCAAGGATGCAGAGGCCAAGGATGAGAAGGAGCTACGGACCTCATTCTGGAAGTCTGTACTGGGGGGTCCCTTGCCCATGCCGCTCTGTGGGGGCCACGGGGAGCCATGTGTGATGCGAACTGTGAAGAAGGCAGGACCCAACCAGGGCCACCACTTCTATGTGTGTTCCAGGCCCCGGGGGCCTTCCACTGACCCCTCTTCTCGCTGCAACTTCTTCCTCTGGAGCAGGCCCAGCTGAGCCCACACAGGCAAGAGATATCTGGCCTGGTCAGCCCTGTACATGAACTGAGGCCAGCACCTTCCTAAGCTGTCATCTCCTCCCCAAGGCCTACTTCCCCACCCACTCCTCCTTCACCTTCCTCAGGGATCCTTCTGTTTCTTCTTTCTCTTCCTCCTCTAAGGCCTCTCTCCCCTCTCTTCCTGCCTTGCTCCTCATTGGTGAGCTACTTGTGCCTTAATTCTGCACCCCAGTCCTCCACCCCAATTTCCATCTTCCTGTAAGAAGTACACAGGAACCAGTTGCTCCAGGAACTTTTAAGACCCTTTCCTTCCTTGCTAGGAAATGTATCTGCCTCAAAAAAGTCTGTGACTTTGTTTTAAAAAAACAAAAAACTAGATGTTGCAGGAGTGGTGGTCTCTAACACATTTCTATTGAGTGACCTGTGTGACCCCTACAATACTGATGAATCCCGAAGAATGGCAGTAGCTGCCTTCAAACCCAATCCAGTCAGAGCCCCAATTGCAGATATGAAATATTTACTACAACAGATGAACTTATTTTCAGATGCATACTATGTAGCCAGTGGTCTGGCAAATGTATTCTTTCCATCGCGCTCAAGGAGGACCAGACACAATTCACATCCATGCGTGACAGGCGACAGTATACATTCCCGGGCTTTCCCCAAGGCTGTGTTAACTGCCCTGGTCTCTGCCACAACATATTCCAAAGAGGCCCAGAACATATGGACATTCAGTGTGACCTGACATTGGCCCGCTATACCAACATATTATGGTAACTGGGCCAGATGAGCAAAGGGAGCTAGGATGTTGGAGGCCTTAGTAAAGCACCTGTGTCCCAGAGAGTCTGCGATAAACCTTATGAAGACTCAGCAGTTGACCACATCAGTGAAGTATTTTAGGATTTCCGTGGTCTATGCCAGGGCTATCACACAACCAGGGTCTGGAGACAGCACATCCCACATCTGCCAATACTGCTCCAACCCATTTACTGAGGGTTATGGAAGGTGACATAGATGACATTCTCTCTCATCAATGTTTCTATGTCTCTCGCTCTCTTCCTTCCTCTGTCTCTAAAAATAAATAAAAACAAAAAAGTAGCCCTAGCTGGTTTTCTCAGTGGTTAGAGCATTGGCCTGTGGACTGAAGGGTCACAGCTTTGAGAGAAACATCAATCAGTTCCTTCCCATGCACTCCCCAACCTGGGTGTGCCCTGACCAGGAATCAAATCCACAACCTTTTGATATACGGGGCAATGCTCCCACCAGCTGAGCCATGCAGCCAGGGCAAGGCCATATGAAGTTTATGGCAAGCTCCTGTAGGAGAATCATAGTGGTAGACACAGAGTTCAAGACTGTGGCATATACAGGAGAGAATTATAACTACGATAAACACGGAAGTGGCACAGGCAGGCAACCCAGATGTCTGCAACATCCAGGACTATTACAGTGATGTCTCCCCATCAGCTCACACATATAGTGAGTGCCACCCTAGGCCCAGGGATGAAAGATGGCCAAGCTGAGTTCACAGAAGAGTTGGCTCAGTGTGGATGTACACGCTAAAATTGGCTGCTGTTGCATTATATCCTCATTCAGAGGGAGGGAGGTTCTGAAAGAAAGTGGTGATGGGAAAATCCTCCCCAGCCTTGGATGTGGGCTGCCCTGGGGAAGTGGTGTTCAGTGGCCCAGCATCCATGTCTTAGTTCAGCCTCATAGCACTCTGGGGTCGGGGAGGCCTCTGTGATGACTGCATCACAATCCATCTTCTCCCTCTGCCCAATCCCACTTCCCTCATATCCTTTATTCTCAAAAGCTCATCTCAATAATCTCCATAACTTGTGAACCAGGAAACCCAGCCTGCAGCAATCAATAAGAAGAATCAATATAATAAATAAGGATTAAAAGTGCCGTAGTTTGCCCTAACCGGTTTGGCTCAGTGGATAAACTGGCAGCCTGCAGACTGAAGGGTCCCAGGTTCAATTCCGGTCAAGGGCATGTACCTTGGTTGCAGGCACATCCCCAGTGGGAGGTGTGCAGGAGGCAGCTGATCGATGTTTCTCTCTTGTCGATGTTTCTAACTCTCCCTTCCTCTCTGTAAAAAATCAATAAAATATATTTTTTAAAAAGTTCCATAGTTTGCCCTGGCTGGTGTGGCTCAGTTGGTTGAGCATCATGCTCTAGGTGAGCATCATCCCATGCACCAAAAGGTCACAGGACTGATTCCCAGTCAGGGCATGTATCCAGGTACAGTGGGGCCTTGACTTACGAGTGTCCCGACTAACGAGTTTTTTGAGATACCAGCTGTCTCTCTGCTGATTTTTTGCATTGAGTTGATAGAGTAATTTGAGTTAAGGAACTCCTTAACGAGCTCGGTCTCGGAACGAATTAAACTCGTAAGTCAAGGCCCCACTGTATCAGGTTGAATCCCTGATCAGGGTGCATACAGGAGGCAACCTATCCATGTTTCTCTCTCACATAGATGTTTCTCTCTCTGTCCCTCTCTTTCTTCCTCTCTCTCTAAAAATCAATAAAAATATATACAAATTTTTAAAATTCTACAGTTTAGAAAGTTTGTGGGAGGCAGGGAGGAATGTTAGCTCTGCTTGGAAATTCAAGTTATCCATTTTGAAACGTCTTGTTTCTGAAAGTAGAGACATAAGACCTGGTGAGTCGGAGTAAGACTGCCACTCCACTACCTGACAGCAGAGAGCGCTTTTGCCTGGACCCTGTCTAAACAAATTATTTTCCCCTTTTCTGCAGGAAAGGGAGGGTAGCTCCCAAAAGGCTAATGCTTCCTGGTGAAACTGAGAGATCTCTAGCGATCCACTTATATGTATACATCCGTGGAAATTAATGTACAATATTGTGGGGAAAGTCATATACAGTGTAGGAACTGCCAGGCTTGGAATATGTTACTCAAAGGACAAATATTTCCTCCTCCCTTTCCTTTGTTTTTATTGGACCTCAGGTGCACAGAATTGCATTACTCATAATCCTCTATTCATACCAACTTGTCATCATTTCTACATAAAAGCTCTTTTATTTATCTGTTGTTCATTTGTTGGCTTGTTTGTTTTAATAATATCATAAACAGTTTAAAAACACCACCCAACAGAAAACTAAAATGACGACAATAGCTTACACCCACATGAGGTGCTGGTCCACCCTACCTCTCGCCTTTCACCTTGCCACTTAAGTCCATTGTTGCTTTCCTTTCCTTTTAACATAATTTAATGCACTTATATATATATTTATTAATAGCATATACCTTTGTTTGGGTTGTTTTTAAATCTATTTTTAAAAGAGTGACTTGATCTACTTTGTGTTATATTTCACAACAAAAACGTATTTTTTTAAAGATATCCCGCAGGATGTCATCTCTGGGAACTTTTCACTTAAAATTATATTCCTAAGTTATATTTATCTACTTTGTTTCTTGACCTTTTTCCTCTATTTTCAAGATAATGTGTTAACTCTGAGTATTATTCCTTTAAAAACATTTTTAATTTTTTCTTAATTTCCTTTCTCTTTCTTAGACAACATTTTTTTTCCTCAGTATCATCTGCATGCCTTGCTTTTTGTCCAACATAGTTTCAAGGAACCCTGGATTCTCTTGTTTAGCCTCGGGATGAGGGATGCTTGTTTCTCCAGAAAACCAGAACAGAGAAATTCAAAATGCCTTTAATATAATGCCACGTGTGAATCCCCCTGTGCCCACAGCGAAACCTTGTTCTCGTAGGTCCCCGGAGCCCACCTGAGGCCTTACACCAGCTGAGCTGTTTGTAAAGATGCATTTGGTGGGGGATAAAGAAATCTCCTGTGGCTTTGAAAACACATCCCTCGGAGAATAAAGGACCAAGCTGTTGGACATAATGAAAATCAAGTATTAACCCTACGTCATCCAGGCACTTCACACACCTGGAACAACAGCCTCATGCTTCGGGGAGACAATGGCAGAAAACGAATCTCATGTGTGTTCCAGATGGTTCTGAAGGATCCCAGACAAAAAGCGTTCTGTCCCCGCCCTCTTTTCAGAGCAACTCCAATTAAAATGTCCTCCTATCCTCAGCTAAATCTGAAAAGTGAAGTGGTTGGATAAACCCCTGAGATGTGACAGGTTATCTTTATCCTCCCAACCTGCAGGTGAATGGGAAGTTGTCCTGCAGAGAGAAACTGCCAACACCCCAACTAGTGAAACGACGCTGACTACTTAGCGGATGAAATGACCAACACAACACACGGATCTTCACAGAGGTCAGGTCGAAGCTGAGCCCCACAGAGCTGGGCAGCCTGGAGAGCACATACACCCCAGCTCTGAGGGGCAGCAAGCAGTGGACGGTGCTGCCACATTCCTGTGGAGGCATAGAGAACACAGTCCCATCATTCACAACAGCTTTTAAAAGAGCAAATATTTTCTATTAAATCGAAAGAAAATTATGTTTGTGAGACTAGAAAATTGTGTGGATGCAAATTCTCCAACCTTGTAATCATCTCTGATTCATTTCAATAAGCAAAGGTTTGGGGGAATTATTCACGTCTGAATCATTTTCACTGCTGCTTATTTGCAGAATAGATTGGAACTGTATGAATAAGAGACCTTCAACTCCTATTAACATTTTTGAATGCAATCGAGGCTCTCCAGAAATTAAAAGACAAACGTGGGTAAATCAATAAAAGAAAACATTATTTTATTTCACCTTGGGCTCAGCCACCCACTGCCTATCTTCTCTCCATCCTTGGAAATTTTTTTTGGAGCTGACCCAGCTATAGGGAGACAGTCGTGAGGAGGTGGTGCAGGCATTGCAGCTGCAGGGAGCTGCCTGAGCAAAGATGAGACTTAGTGGAGCTGGAAAAAAACAAGTCACTCTTGCCCTAACCAGTTTGGCTCAGTGGATAGAGAGTCAGCCTGCAGACTGAAGGGTCCCAGGTTCAATTCTGGTCAAGGGCATGTACCTTGATTGCGGGCACATCCCCAGTAGGGGGTGTTCAGGAGGCAGCTGATCGATGTTTCTAACTCACTATCCCTCTCTCTTCCTCTCTATAAAAATCAATAAAATATATTTTTAAAAAACAAGTCACTTTTTTACTGTATTGAGGGGCTTAATTGGGGAACTGGTTGTAGAGCAGTGGTTCTCAACCTTGGCGGCACATTAGAATCACCTGGGAATCTTTTTAAAATCCTGATTTCTGAGCCTCTGATTCTAATGTGCAGCCAAGGTTGAGAACCACTGTTGTAGAGGAAGAGGCAGTTTGTGGAGGAACTTGGGGGTTAGGATAATTGGAAGCCACAGAGCACACTGGATTGTGTGTGTGTGTGTGTGTGTGTGTGTGCATGTGTGTGTTGGGGATGAGTGCTGACCAATGACTTAGGCTAACAAGGACAGCCACGACATGGCAGTAGATCATTCATTAGGGAACCAAACTGAGGGTCTGGTATCAGACCAACCACAATTGAAATACTGGCTCAGCTACTTACTGCCTGCTGCCTTGGGCAATCTACTTACCTCTTCTCTAAAATGGAAATGATATTAACAATTTCTAGCTCATGGCGTAGTTGAGAGGATTAAATAAAATCAAATAAAATCATCTATATAAAGCACCAGACACATGGTAAGATTAATTATAAATATTAACATTGATATTATCATCTTCATTATAATTGTTATTTCAGGAAAATTAATTCTCTATATGAGATGAGGAGAAATACCTCTGCACTATTGCACATGGCTATGATGAAAAGAACCCAATTTTCAGTAATAAGAAAAAGCAACTAGGACATGTGCTCTTTTCATTTTGAACAGCCTTAAAAAGTGTCCCTTACCTGGGATAAGCCATTGCAAATGATCTTAAATGTCCTTAAGGCAAAGTGAACTTTAGCTCTTTAAGTTGCAAAGAAAAAACAGATTTGAACTTCAACTTAAGTTTCTCTGTGAATTTTCTGTGGAAACAATAACTGGCCCAAGTCTAGGAAAAAAAGAGCTAACTCACATGTTAAAGGAAAGTCACGCAGAGAACGTACAGTGATGGCTGTCTCGGCCGGGAACCGCCTCCCCCAGGAAGGAGAGGGAAGCGATATTGTGGCAGATGGGGATTATGTTTTCTTTGTTTGGCTCTATGGGTCTGCAGCACAAGAACACGATGGTGTTACTCTATTGCAGAATTACGCAATTCTAGACCCATTTAGGTCTTGCAGTTTTCTTTTTATTGAAAGAATGAGGAAATTCAAGGGGACAGCCATGTTCATTTTCTAAAGAAGTTACTTAAAAGTCAAGATTCATGTTACCTATTTAAGTGGGTGGCTGTGTGAGGCAAAGAAAAGCTTACTGACATGAGGATGGGGTAACTGGGATCAGATGCCAGTTCCTTATTTCGGGAGAGATGGACTGTGCGACTACCTGATTTATAGACAAGGGAAGGGTTTGGATTCAATGATGTAAATCCTGATTCCATATTAGCCACATTTTACATAGTAGTATCACCCAACTCCTCCAAACCAGATATAATGTTTTCCCCCATTAAAAGCTTGTAGGATTTTCCCCTCTTTTACACTTGCTTTGTTCCACCTTGGATTATAGTTGAGTGTGTGTCTATCTCTTGACGGCCCTCTGACTATAAAATCCTTCAAGGCAGACATATTGGTATGATGCAACAAAGTATAGAAAGAATTGTACACCGCAAACAAATGAGATTTATTCCAAGTACCCAAGGCTGGTTCAACGTTCAAAAATCAATTAATGTAATCTACCATATCAATGGCCTAAAGAAGAAAAACCATATAAATTAATGCAGAAAAAGCATTTGACCCATGAATGATAAATACTCTCAGCAAATTAGAAATAGAGAACTTCCTGCACTTGATAAATAGAATCTACAGAAAGTCCACAGCTGGCTTCAAAGTTACTGCTGAGAAACAGATGCTTTCCCCCTAAGACTGGGGCAAGGCAAGGGTATTCTCTTTTTTTAAAAAAATTATTTTTATTGATTCCAGAGAGGAAGGGAGAGGGAGAGAGAGCTAGAAACATCAATGATGAGAGAGAATCATTGATTGGCTGCCTCCTGCACGCCTCACACTAGGGATTGAGCCTGCAACCCTGGCATGCGCCCTGATTGGGAATCGAACAGTGACCTCTTGGTTCATAAATTGATGCTCAACCACTGAGCCACACCAGGCCAGGCAAGGATATTCTCTCTTATCTCTCCTATTGAACATTATACTAGAAGTCCTAGCAATGCACTAAGACAAGAAAAATAAATAAAAATGTATACAGAGTGATATGGGAGAAATAAAACTACATTTAGTGATAGATGGCACAGTTGTTTACAGAGAAGTCCTCAAAGAATCTACAAAGAACTTCTGAAACTAATAAGCTAGTCCAGCAAGATTGCAGTATAAAAGGGCAATGTGCAAAAGAAAAAAATTTTTATATACCAATAATGAACATTGCAAGCTGAAATTTTAAAAAATGCTATTTACAGTAACACCAAAAACTTATATACTGTGGTATAAATCAAGCATAATATATACAGAATCTATATGTGGGTATCTATAAAACATTGATTAAAGAATTTTTTAAAAATCTAAGTAAATGGAGAGATAGTTTATAGTTATGTTAATGTTCAGTTAATGTTTGCCAGGGGCTCAAGGGGAAAGGGAGTTGAATAGGTGAGGCACAGGAGATTTTGGTGGGTGGCAAAATGATTCTGTATGGTATGATGATGGTGGATATATAACATTATGCACTTGTCAAAACCCATTTAACTTTATAGCTCAAGGAGTAAACTTTAATGTGTGTAAATCTTCAAAACTCACTTAGGAAGTCTTGGAATCCCAGGAAGGAAGGCAGATTAGGACAAGAGACTCTAACTGTATTGCAAATATATGAAGCAACCTCACTTAATGGGACAGGAAAAGGGTGCTGACCTAAGTAACATGGACATAAGTGATCACTGTAAGACAAAAGGAACTAAACGCAATCACTATACTCTAACTGATAAAACTTTTCCCCACAAGTGTACAAGTGACCAACTCGGAAACCACTACACGTGAACAAATAAATAAACAGATAGTGGAAAGCAGATTTCTCACTGTTGAAATGGGAATCTGCACATAAGAAAGAAGAGAGGGCAAGAATGAGCCATGTGGTATTTGACTCAAGTTCAAGACATCATTATGAACTCGTATTTAGCTTAATACAGATACATACAGGAATATTTATAAGTATGTGTAGATACACCAGTACACACACACACGCACACACACACACACACGCACACGCACACACACACATCCTTGCTCTGAGAGCTTAGAAGCCCTGGAAGCACTGACAGAACTGTAGCAGAGAACATACCTGGTACCCACGTCTTGATTTCTAATATCATCTATACTAATAAAAGGGTAATATGCTAATTAGTCAAGGATGTCTTCCAGACATCCTTCTCGACGTCCTTCCAGACAAAGCCACGATGGCAGTGGCTGAGGCAGAGGCGGTTAGGGGTGATCAGGTCAGCAGAGGAGAGCAGTTAGGGGCAATCAGGTTGGCAGGGGAGAGCAGTTAGGGGCGATCGGGCTGGCAGGGGAGAGCAGTTAGGGATGATCAGGCTGGCAGGCAGGTGAGCAGTTAGGAGCCAGGGGTCCCAGATTGCAAGAGTGTGCAGGCCAGGATGAGGAACCTGCTCCCATGCACGAATTTTATGCACTGGGCCTCTAGTTCTCCAATAAAAGGAACCAAGGATGTTTTGGGAAATGGTTGATTCTATGACTAGAGCAGGAAATATACAGGTGAACTTGGAACACATTGTAGTGTCAGTCTGTAAGGAAGCATGCACGCACACGCACACACACACACTGATGCTGGAGATACTAACAATAATAAGGGTATGTCAAAGGGACAGAAGAAAGAGCTCTCAATAGCCAAATCTGAAACAATTAGAGCAAAGGATAAAATAGTATTGTATTATAACCCAAGCACAAAATAAACATCTATGTGTCTATACTGAGATAAATAAGTGATTAAATAATAAAGGAATGAAGAAAAAACAAATGTCCTTGCAGAAGAAATCCAAATAATTTATGCTGCTACTCAGCTGGGCAGTTCTGCCTCCCTGATAGCTGAGGTTGAAACCAGGCATATGGAGTGGCATAGCTCCACTCGCACGTGCTGTTTCTCCAGCAGCACTTTAGCAACCTGCGTGGAGTAAGAAAGAAAGTAGACACACGAATTGATTCAAGATCGAGATTTGAGGTGAGGCTGCAGTAGAAACAGAAGGAAATTCGGATGCTGAAAATGCCGGCAAACAAGTGGCTGACAACATGCAAGGTGAAGTGTTGGCCAAGGAAGTGCGAGGACATTCACATGACAATGACCTGATGACAAAGAAAGATGAAGAGGTCTCAGAGAAATGCACTGAAGAGAGGTAGGAATGGAACTGATGACTTGTGACTTGGTGTAGTAACACAGTTGACCAGGGGACTTGCCTCTTGAGTGTGGCAGGGAATGAGGCGGGAGAGCAGGATTGAATGGCCTTAAGTCTGAGCTTCTAAGCAGGCTCTGCTGGAGGCCCTGATGGGTGTCCCTGTAGTCTCCCTCCCCTGCCTCCTTATCAAGAAGCTCACCACTGTTGGTTAGCAGCACAAATGAAAGGATGGCAAGAAACGACCTGGCTGCTTTGAGCGGCTGCCCATTTTCCATCCCCCCCTGAGAAGCTGGTTATTTCTCAAAAGCACCAGCGATGCCCTTCATTAACTGCGTACTTCTCATCCAGCTTTATTGAAGTGTGATTGACAAATAAAATTATATACATTTAGTTTGCACAACGTGATGCTTTAATAAATATATGCATTGTGTAATGATTACCACAATCAAGCTAATTAATATACAGTGGGGGCCTTGACTTATGAGTGTACTGACTAACGAGTTTTTTGAGATATCAGCTGTCTCTTGGCCGATTTTTTGCATTGAGTTGATTTGAGTAATTTGAGTTAACGAGCTCCTTAACAAGCTCCTTAACGAGCTCGGTCCCCGAACGAATTAAACTCGTAAGTCAAGGCCCCACTGTACTATCAACTCATATAGTTACCTTTTTTTTTTTTTTGCTTTTATTTATTTACTAGAGGCCTGGTGCACAAAATTTGTGCACTCGGTGGGGGGGAGGGGTCCCTCAGTCCAGCCTATGCCCTCTTGCAGTCTGGGACCCCTTGAAGGATGTCCACCTGCTGACTTAGGCCTGCTCTCTGGGGGATCTGGCCTAAGCTGGCAGTCAGACATCCCTCTGGCAGTCCGGGAGTCCTCGGGGGATGTCCACTTGCCAGTGGGGAGCAGGCCTAAGCTGCAGTCGGACATCCTTAGTGCTGCTGAGGAGGCGAGAGAGGCTCCTGCCACCACTGCTGCACTGGCAGCCCCCC
>NW_006296406.1:121592-129602 GCF_000327345.1 Myotis davidii
TTTTTTTAATTGGATTTATTGGGGAGACCCTGGTTAACAAAATTATACAGGTTTTGAGTGCACAATTCTACAACACATCATCTGTACACTATATGTGTGTTCACCACCACAGTCAAGTCTCTATCCATCACCATTTATCCACCCTATATTCTCCTCCACCTCTCGCATATACCCAGCCCCCAGCAATCATCACACTGCTGTACGTGTCCATGATTTTTTCTCTTTTTTTTTGTTCAATCCCTCCCACACACACCCCTAGACTCCCTCCCAACCAACAGCTGTCAGCCTGCTCTCCATCTATGAGTCTGTCTCTATTTTGCTTGTTAGTTCATTTTGTTCATTAAATTCCACATATGAGTGAAATCATATGATACTTGCCTTTCTCTGACGGGCTTATTTCACTCCGCATAATGTGCTCCAGCTCCATCCATGCTGTCACAAAGGGAAAGATGTTCTTCCTTTTATGGCTGAGTTTTATCCACTGATCTACCAATGGGCACCAGGGCTGCTTCCAAATCTTAGCTACTGTAAATAATGGTGCGATGAACATAGAGGTGCATGTATTCTCTCAAATTACTGTTTTGGGTTTCTTTGGATAAATCCCCAGAAGTGGAAACACGGTCCTAAGGCCGTACCACGTTTAATTTTTTTGAGGACCATCCATACTCTTTCTATAGTTGGCTATACCCATTTGCATTTCCATCAACAGTACATGAGAGTTTCCTTTTCTCCACATCTTTGCCAGCCTTGATATTTGTGGATTATTGATTATAGCCATCCTGACAGGTGTGAGGTGTTAGCTCATTGTGGTCTTAATATACATTTCTTTGATGACTAGTGAAGTTGAGCATTTTTTCATATGTCTGTTTGCCGTCTGTATGTCCTCTTTGGAAAAGTGTCTATTCAGGTCCTTTACCCATTTTTTAATTGAATTATTTTTAGTGTTGAGTTTTATAAGTTCTTATTTTTTGGTTTGTTTTATTTTATTTATTTTTAAAAATCTTTATTGTTGAAAGTATTACATAGGTCCTTCTTTTTCCCCCATTAACCTCTTCCAGCCCTCCTCCTTCCCCTCCCCCAGGCCCTCACCACCCCATTGTTTGTGTCCTCCAGGTCCCTCCATGCTATTGCAAATTGTAAGAGTTCTTTCTTTTTTATTGCTGTGTAGTATTCTATTTTTTAAATATACCATAGTGGCGTGTTTTTCCCCCATTGATGTCTCCTCCCCCTCCCCCCCAGGTCTTTACCACCATATTGCCCATGTCTGTGGGTTATGCATATACGTATATGAGTTCATTGGTTGATCTCCACCACCACCACCCCCCCCACCAGCCCTCCATCCCCTGCCTTCCCTCTGAGGTTTGACAATCTGATGTTTCTATGTCTCTGGGTCTATTTTTGTTCATCAGTTTATGTGGTTCATTACATTCCAAATATGAGTGAGGTCATGTGATATTTATCTTTCTCTGGCTGGCTTATTTTGCTTAGCACAATTCTCTCTAGGTCAATCAGTGTTTATCTTGGGAAGTTCTCCAATAAGCAAAGTTACATCACTCCATGTTGTATATTACAGGATAACCTGAGATTTATTTTTTATGGTGAGATGTGTATTTGGTTACAACTGCTTTGAAATTTCTCTAGGCAAACTCATTGCAGCCCTGCCCTATCATATAAAAAATTAGATTTTTTTAAATATATATTTTTTTATTTCAGAGAGGAAGGGAGAGGGAGAGAGAGATAGAAACATCAATGATGAGAGAGAATCATTGATCAGCTGCCTCCTGCACACCCTCTACTGGGGATCGAGCCGGCAACCCGGTCATGTGCCCTTGGCCAGAATTGAACCTGGGACCTTTTAGTTCACTGAACCAAACCAGCTAGGGCAGAAAATGAGATTTTGATGACTCAAATTTACATCTTACAGGGATGCTGGCCCATATAAAGTTATCTCTCAGCCCTCCTCTATGCTATTGTCATGTACCAATCTATTCTGGCACATTATGTAATCTGATTCCTCAATTTTCATAATAACATTTTAATTCTATCCTCTGTCTGTATTGATTTTTGAAAATATTGTTCATTGATTTAATTAGCGATATATATTACATGTTATGTTACCTTAACTCACTGATGCTCAAAGTTTTTTAAACCTCCATTAGGGGAAACACAATATTCATAAAAAATGTCTGAAATACAGTTTAACTATACCTGTAGAATCTCTCTCTCTCTCTCTCTCTCTCTCTCTCTCTCTCTCTCTCTCTCTCTCTTTCTCTCTTAAATGGAGAATTGCATTCCTGAAATCAAACTGCTAAGCCCCTTATCTGTTATTTTTACTACATTGTACTTTGGTATTTTGCCAATAGCTGAGCAAAACTATATGAAACCATTTTTAAGAGTTGGGTGTTTACTCAAAAGGATATTTTTGAGGATGAAATTCCCTGCGTCCTCTCAGTGTCTTCTCCAGGAAGACCTACCATGGAAATTTCCACTCTGCCTCACTACCAGTGTTGTTTTACTTCTTCCCAGCGAATCTTCCTCTCAGCGCTGTCCTTCACAGCAGTGATGATTTCCCCCTTTTCATGTTTGCTTTCTGAAAGCAGAAAACAACATTTATGTCTCTGTGCCAATAAACCAACACGATCTGGCAGCACAGTTTTGTGTAATAAACCCAATTCAGGTGTGATTTTATCATTCCTGCCTTCATTTTCTCACCTGCTAAGTTTAAACTTTATTTTTTTATTATATTTATGTCTTTTAATAATCTATTTTAAATTCTTCCCAGAACAAAGAAAGTGCTGTTTCAGGCCCTTAAGGAAACCTTTCTCTGAATGTGTTTCCTGCTAAATCAAATAAATTCAGAGGGCATTCAGTAGCCAAGTAGAAAAAAAAAAGTGATTAATCACAAGGTCCTCCTTTAAATGCTACTCTTCAACCCACTCAACCAGCCTGTATAGAATGTTGCTGCAGGGCAAGAGAGAATAGATCTTTTGTAACCCATTTTTGAAGGCTGTTTAATCAGCCTTGAATCTATGATCTGGGGAAGCTCAGGTAGATGAGTGGGGTAAACATGAACACGTCCTCTGAGAGGTCAGTTTGGGGAATCTGCCCAGGAGTCTTCGCCCTGAGATACTAGCCTCAGGAACCATGGCTAGGACGGATTCAAGCTTCAGCAGCAATGGTGCCTGTGCATGCAGCATCCCAGGCGGAACCTTGGCTATTCCTGATCTCATTGTGTCTGTCCTAGTCCAGCTCATAATTCTTCGCTCCAAATGGTGAGCAATTGGCTCTAGGAGTCCCACGCTTTCCACTCAGTACATTCCTTCTCTGTTTCAGATACAGATCCTGTTCGGTGGGTTGTCTTCAGAAATCTTGATTTCTACACGGGGCCACGCTCACTTTCTCAAGAAGAGAGGCTGCCACTCTGGGATTCTGGGAGGCCTCCCTTTCAGGTTCAGAAAGTAACTACTATGAGGCTGATATCTGGCCAGGGGTCCCAGCCTTGAGATACATTCTGACAGAGGGTGGGGGTCGGGGGGTTGTTTTCTGTCAGAAGATGCTGAAGAACACAAATGCTATGTCTCCTCTTTATTTCAAAACATGCTTTTAGCTTCAAATAACAGAAATTACAACTCAAAATGGTTTAAACAACAACACTATAAGAACTGAAGCATATATGATTTTTGTGGCCCTCTTCAGGCAAAATTATAAATTTCATCACCCTAGCCGGTTTGGCTCAGGGGATAGAGTGTCAGTCTTCGGACCAAAGGGTCCCAGGTTTGATTCCGGTCAAGGGCATGTACATTGGTTGCAGACTCCTCCTCCCCAGCTTGGGCCCTGGTCAGGGCTCGTGCAGGAGGCAACCAATCGATGTGTTCTCTCACATTGATGTTTCTCTCTGTCTTTCCCTCTCTCTTCCACTCTCTCTAAAAATCAATGTAAATATCCTCGCGTGAGGATTAACTAAAAATAAACAAATAAATGTCATACTACTAGGCCACTCTGTAGGTCTTAGGCATTAGAAACACCCTGATTGTTAAGCTTCGTGTTAAATCTACCTCAAAAAAATTATTTATACCTCCCATCACTAGAAATCTAGAAGTAAATTTATAATAGACAGAGAATTCAGCAGCTTAATGATATCCTCCACAATAAAAAACCATGTGTCGTGATTTTTTTAGGGTAGCAGGTTGAGAGGCAACATTTTCACTTTGGAGATGTTATCTCAACATACCCTAGACAACTAGAGCCCTAAAAGCATCACTGAAGTGAGAGGCTGTTAATTTTCACTGAGTTTATCTATAAACTTCTGACACAACTATATCATCTAGTAGATGGCATCTAATAAACTTGAAACTTCCTGTACAACGAAGTCAATCAGTCTGATATAGTCAATCCAGTGTTTCAACATGAGTTCCTGGGGGATAGTGAGGCTGCCACCTTTCCTGTAGTTGAGACTGTGCCGAGAGCATAAGAAATCACAGCATAAGAGCTCAGAGGTAAGACTGTGAAAGCATGTGCTATCCTTCCCAAATGAAAACAAATGGCTTCAGGCAGTCTTCCCTCATCATTACAGAGGAAAGAAGTTGTTTGGTGGATAAATAACAGTATGTCAGGCCCAAGGGGTGTTGTTCATTCACCACAGAAAAGAGACTATCAATAAAATAGCAGTTATCATTGGAATCATCCCCCATTTAAGTCTTACAATCCAAGTGTCACTCTCCAAAATCAACTGATTTTTGGTCCAGGCCAACCAGGTGAGTGTTATAGAAATAATTATATTTATACTAGAGACCCAGTGCACAAATTCATGCATGGGTGGGGTCCCACCAGCCAGGGGGAGGGGCTATCTCCAACTGGAGGGGGCACTGCTAATTGGGGAGTTGGGCCGGCTGGGGGGAAGGGGCCAAGGGAGGTTGGCCGGCCCGCCCTGCCCCTGATCAGGGTGGAGGGGAGGGGCAGGACCAGCCATGGGGAAGGGCCGTAGGAGGTTGGCCCACCGGCCCCACCCACACCACGTCATAGCGACTGGTTGTTCCAGTCATTTGGTCACTTGGTCTTTATATATATAGATGGCTTTTATATATATAGATATATGTTTGACACTAATATTTGAAACTCCTCCCACGATAGCTAGATGAGCTAAGTAAGGCTTTTGAAATTACGAAATATTATTTGTCTCTTGACAAAGCCTAGGTTTTAATATTTATCTCACCATGAATTCTAAAGGTCAACTGAGAGTTCAGAACAGGTGGCTGACAGGACTGGAGTGAGGAAGCGAGTGTGAGTGAGTGAGGGAGTGAGAGGGCAATTGTGTGGGTGAGCATGAGTGTGTGTGTGAGTTTGTGTGCGTGTGCATGTGTGTGTGAGTGTGTGTGTGAGTGTGTGAGTGTGAGCGTGTGTGTGAGAGTGTGTGTGTGTGCGTGTGTGTGCGTGTGTGCGTGTGTGCGTGTGCGGGTGCGTGTGTGAGTGTGTGTGTGTGAGTGTGTGTGTGAGTGTGTGAGTGTGAGCGTGTGTGTGAGAGTGTGTGTGTGTGCGTGTGTGTGCGTGTGTGCGTGTGTGCGTGTGCGGGTGCGTGTGTGAGTGTGTGTGTGTGAGTGTGTGTGTGAGTGTGTGAGTGTGAGCGTGTGTGTGAGAGTGTGTGTGTGTGCGTGTGTGTGCGTGTGTGCGTGTGTGCGTGTGCGTGTGCGTGTGTGAGTGTGTGTGGGGGGTGGGGGGACAGTACTATAGCGCGGAGCCTGGCAGCAGGTGGTAGGCACTCTCCTGGCCGAAGAGCCCCTGCTACCACCACAGCCACTCCCCAGGCTCACCTCTGGCTTGGAGACCGCGCCACCTTGAGTGGGGAGCAGCAGCAGCTAGGTGTCAACATAATACTCCATGAGCAAAAACTAAAAGCGTTTCCCTTAAGAACAGAAACAAGACAAGGATGTCTCTTTCAGCACTCTTATTCAGCATTATTCTCAGATGACAAGATATTGTACACAGAAAACACTAAAAACTCCATCAGGAAACTACTAGACTTAATAAATGAATTTGTCAAGGTAGCAGGATACAAAAATCAACATCCAGAAATTGATGGCATTTTAATACACTAATAATAAACTCTCCAAAAGAGAAACTAAAAACAATATTCCCATTTACCATTGCAACAACAACAAAAAATAAGATACCTAGGAATAAACTTAACCAAGGAAGTAAAATATCTGTACTTGGAAAATTATAGGACATTGAAAAAAGAAATAGAGGAAGATACAAAAAAATGGAAACATATACAATGTTCATGGACTGGAAGAATTAAAATCATTAAAATTTCTATACTACCCAAAGCAATCTATAGATTCATGCAATCCCTATTAAAACACCAACGGCATACTTCTTAGAACTAGAACAAATACTCCAAAAATTAATATGGAACCATAGAAAAACCCAAAAAGCTGCAGCAATCTTGAGGAAGAAGAACAAAGTAGGATGGATTACAATACTAAATATCAAACTATATTACAAAGCATTATAGCCAAAATAGCTTGGCACTGGCACAGGAACAGGGATATAGACCAATGGAACAGAACAGAAAGCCCAGAAATTGACCTACACCATTGCACTAAATTAATATTTGACAAAGGAGGCAAGAACATACAATGGAATAAAGACAGCCTCTGCAACAAATGGTGTTGGGAAAACTAGACAGACACATGCAAAAAGATGAAACTACACCACCAACTTACACCACACACAGAATAAACTTAAAATGGATAAAAGACATTAATGTAAGGCATGAAACCATAAAAATCTTAGAAAAAATAGGCAGTAAAATCTCAGACATTTCACGTAGTATAACTTTTGCTGATACATCTCCTACCTGTGGTTGGCAAACTGCAACTGGCAAGCCACACGCGGCTCTTTGGCCCCTTGAGTGTGGCTCTTCCTAAGCCTTAGGAGTACCCTAATTAAGTTAATAACAATGTACCTACCTATATAGTTTAAGTTTAAAAATTGGGCTCTCAAAAGAAATTTCAATCGTTGTACTGTTGATATTTGAATATTTGCCAATGATATATCTGATAAGAGGTTAATTTCCAAAATATCTCAAGGACTCATACAACTCAAAAACAACAAAAAAGACAACCCAATTAAAAAATGGGCAGAAGACCTGAATAGACATTTATCCAAAGAGGACATACAAATGGCCAAGAGACATATGGAAAAAAAATGCTCAAATCACTAATCATCAGAGAAATGTAAATTAAAACCACAATGAGATATCACCTCACACCTGTCAGAATGGCTATCATGAAAAAAAATTAACAAAAACAAGTGCTGGCAAGAATGTGGGGAAAATGGAACATTTGTTCATTGCTCGTGGGAATGCAGATTGGTGCAACCACTATGGAAAACAGTATGGAGTTTCCTCAAAAAATTAAAAAGGGAACTTCCATTTCACCCAGCAAGACCACTTCTGGAAATATATTCTAAAAATCCCAAAACACCAATCAGAAATAATATATGCATGCCTATGTTCATAGTAGCATTATTTACAATGGCTAAGATTTGGAAAGAGCTCATCAGTTGATGAATGGATAAAAAAAAAGTGGTGGGACATTTATACAATGGAATACTATGCAGCTGTTAAAAAGAGGGATCTCTTACTCTTTGGGACAACATGAATGGACCTGGAGAATATTATGCTAAGTGAAAATGCCAATCTGAGAAAGATAAACATCACATGATTTCACTTATTTGTGAAATGAATTGACCAATAAAATAAGACCAAAAGCATTGAGGCATAGAACAGATTGACATACCTTGATGTGGGGCTGGTGGGGGGGTCGGGGAGGGGGGCTTGTGAGAGGAGATAAAACAAAGTATATATGCATATTATATACTTACTAGAGGCCCAGGGCATGAAATTCGTGCATGGGGGAGGGGGTCCCTCAGCCCAGCCTGCACCTTCTCCAATCCGGAACCCCTGAGGGGATGTTTGCTGCCAGTTGGACATCCCTCTCGCAATCCGGG
>NW_006296406.1:129979-135334 GCF_000327345.1 Myotis davidii
ACAGCGTGTCAGCATGAGGGCTTGATGACCATTTGCATATTTGCTCTTTATTATATAGGATATGCATAGCCCATGGACACAGTAAGGCTTTTGAAATTGAGAAATATTATTTCTCAATTTGTCTCAGAGTGTAAAAAGTACGTAACCAACCAAATCACATTTAACACAGGCAATAGGGTGGTGATAACCTGGGGTTTGGGTGGGGATGGGGAGGACAGAGGTAAAAGGGGGTAAGTGGGAGACATCTGTAATACTATCAACAATAAAAATATGCATAAAAATAAATGAAGGTCAATTGAGAGTCAAAGTAGAATCATAATCTTTTTGTTCTAGAATTGTGTTTTCCTCTCCTCCCTAACATTTAAATCTCTTTTAGAAAGAGAGTGGCTTATAGGCAAGGAAGATACAGAAGGTGATAAAAAAATACTCCCATTAAATCACTTTCTCAGGAAAGCCTTCCCGAATATCATCTCTCCCACTCCAAGATTCATTAGATCCTTCTTTGAGAGACTCTCACTACTCTTCCATTATACATATAATTATTGATTAGTTATTTACAATTATATATATGAAGACTGAGATTTATCAAAGCATGAACAATGTCTCTTTATTTTATTACTGTTGCCATAGCATTTAGTGCAAGATTTGTCTCATTGTAGACACACAATAAATGTTGATTATCTGATCAAATTACCTTTCATTATATTTTCAAAATTTTTCTCTCAAGTTTCCAGAATTCCTGTAAGCTCTGGGATAAAGTCTGAAATACCCTATATATTTAAAACCTAATTTCTCATATTATATTTTAAATTCACTCTATTATAAAATATTTGTGCTTAATTGAACAGCAATATATATATATATATTCTGTGTAAATATGTATGAAGATACACCATGGATTATCCAACATCATGCAGCATTTTCTGCCGATTTGTGTGAGATTGAGGATTGCCCTGACTTCTATTCTAATTCTCATCCTACTTCTTCATAATACTATTTTTATAACTTTTTATATATCACATTAAATATTTTTATTATGTAAATGACAAGATTAAATTGTCTCAGAGTTTAAAAAATATGTAACCAACCAAATCACATGGTATTCCCTCTTCTACCTTAGGAATTGAGACTGTATAACTTCCCTGATCATGTAAAAGTAGAATCATTTTTCACAATCCAGAAGTTCTTCCTCATGGCTAATTAATTGTAAGCTTCATGAGTGTAATTTTATCTCCAATTATAGGGATTTTTAAAAGAGCCGGTCCTCATTGATTAATAATTATTTTCAAAGTTGAACTTCATTTTTTAACATTTCTACAAAGTGTTTGAAGCTTTAGATTATGATTATATTAGTCCTGAAATAAGACTAAAAAGAACAATCTAAACAAAAATACAATTACTGCCCTGGCAGGTGTGGCTCAATTGGTTGATGTCACCCCAGGTTGCCAGTTCAATTCTGGGTCAGGGCACATGCCCAGGTTGCAGGTCCTTGGTAGAGGATGTGCAGGGGGCAGCCCATCAGTGTATCTCTTCTTCCCTCACCCTTTGTCTCTCTCAAAAAATCAATAAGAAATACAATTATTGTTTTAAGATGATAAGATTATGGGTGTTTGGTAAAGTGATACAACTTACTGTAAAAGATTGTTAAAAGCTTTTTATGTTAAAATTTAAATTTAGTAACTTTAACCATTATCAAGTCATGGCAAATCTCATTGATCTGTACCTATACCCACTTCCCTTCTCCTATGTTATTTTTAAGCAAATCCCGGGCACCTTACCATTTACCCTTAAGTAACTGAAGACACATTCTAAAATAACTGATTTTAACAAAACCACAATACTCTTTTCATGTCTTAAACAGTAAACATCTTTTCTTAATTTTATCAAACACCCAGTCAGTGTTCAAATTTCCAAGACTCAGATAACTTTTTATTTTTATAGTTTATTTGATTGACTTGGGGTGAAATAAGATTCACACATCACAGCAGGTCATTCTGTTTTGAAAACCCCTTTTAACTGGTAGGTCTTCTTGTTCTCCCTGTCCCAGGACTCTCTTCCTCGCTCCCTCTCATTGCTTCTCACCCTCGCCTCTCTAGCTCTCCCTCTTTCCTTTACTATTTCTTTTAATATATATATTTTTTAATTTTTTACAGAGAGGAAGGGAGAGGGATAGAGGGTTAGACATATCAATGAGAGAGAAACATCAATCAGCTGACTCCTGCACACTCCCTACGGGGGATGTGCCCGTAACCAAGGTACATGCCCTTGACCGGAATCGAACTTGGGACCCCTGAGTCTGCAGGCCAATGGTCTATCCACTGAGCCAAACCGGTTAGGGCTTTCCTTTACTATTAATTATCAAGGAAACTGGGTTGCTTGTCCTATAGAGGTTTGTTTCAAATTTTGTTTTCTGCTGAAATTTTTAAAATGCAAATCTTATTCCGAGATTTGTGTAAACAATTTGCATGTGAGAAATGTTTCACCAATTTCAGATTTGGCTCACATTTAACTGACAAATTACATTTCTATGGTGAATCATCAAAAGACATATGTGTTCCTGTGATTAGAAGGTTCTGCATTGGTCTAAACTTTTAGATTTCTCACACAAACACACAAAACGATATCATTGTTATCAAGAAGAGTTAAATCAAACAGACAGATGTATTCATTTTTGAGTTATTTCTAGCTCCAGTTAGGAACAGATCCCTGATGCTTTCTCTCCCCCACATGCATACCTTTGTACCCATGAGCAACATTTGTCCGTTTGGCAGCAAAATATTAATCCTGGAGACTTCTATTGACAGAATTCTATTTCATCTTTATTTAGTAACTTAATCTCCATAAGACCAATAGCAACATTTCATTTGACACCAATGTCACCTCAAACTTGACCCGAAAGTACACGATTATTTGTGATAACTTTGGGCCCATTCAAGTGCATGATGAATTTTGACTTTTCCTCCAAGTTTATTATGGGCAACATGTCACAACGCAAACAGAAAAATATAGTAACAGACGTAGATTTTTCCGTCAAGGTCATTTACACACCAGGCTCCCTCTTCTCTTCTTCTCTATTGCCTGAAGTGAGATAACCCTTCACTTGAACTGGCTTGAACTGGCAACTGTTTCATCACCAAGGGTACACAAATGACCAGTGTGTTCATTAATATATTTGAAAAGGAGCAAAGCGTGATAAGAAACTCACCAAGTGTCACAGCTGGTTTGGCTCAGTGGATAGAGTGTCAGCCTGTGGACTGAAGGGTCCCAGGTTCGATTCCAGTCAAGGGCACATGCCTGGGTTTCAGGCTTGATCCCATTGTGAGGTGTGCAGGAGGCAGCCAATTAATGATTCTCTCTCATCATTGATGTTTCTATCTCTCTATCTCCCTTCCTCTCCGAAATCAATAAAAATATATTTGTTTAAAAAAAGAAATTCACCAAGCTTCGAACTTACTAACAAGTAGTTTGATGAAGCTCCCAATGCTGAGAAATTGACACCTTAATCTTAATCTTGCACAATAACTTGTTCTCAAATTAAAATTTTGAAAGTCTCAACAAACTATATCCTTTGGGACGAAGTTATTAAAAGTCAGTTTAGGGTTCTGTATCATTGGTAGGGAATGAACTATTTATATTATTAATTCTATTTTCTATTCTGATTTTCAAAACTGAACAAAACATAAGGCCCCCAGATTAGTAGATTTCTAAAATTGGCCCCTACAGCCCCACAGGCCACCTTTCCCTGTAAGAAAAGTTAATGCCAATAAAGAGAGTTGAGGGCAAGTCATTGCTCTCTGCAGGTGATGTGAACACTGGCCACTCTGCCTTACACACATGAGTTTGCTGGCTAACTCTAGCAAAAAGAAGGTGGACTGGGAGCAGCCTGTTTCCTGAACAAACATAAACACTCATCACACAGAGATTAGATGACAAAGGACAGAAAACCACCTTTTACTGTATGTCAGATGGCAGAGAATTGTAAAGTCTTCCACTGGCCCCTCGCTAGTATCCTTTTTTATCCATTTTTACCACCTCCAGCTTCATCTCTAAAGTCAGACTATCCTTAAAGAGATTCTCCTTGGTGGTTAGAAGCTCTACCAGCTTTGTCATAAGTCAAAGTTTACTGATAATTCCTCTCCTGACAAGTAATCTCTTGAGTGCTTATCTTAGAGAATTTATTTGCAGTTTTTCCTACTTAATCACCACCACTTCAGGCTACTCAAACAGACAGACTACTGCCTGCCTTTTCTGTAATTTGCACCAAATTAGACCTATACAGGTCACTCCCTATTACAATAACAGGTATTCTCTCTCTCTCTCTCTCTCTCTCTCTCTCTCTCTCTCTCTCCTCCTTTCCCCACTGACCAATTATTTCTTTCCACACAAGACTTCCTTTTTCAATATAAGTCAAAGCATACTGGCATGTATTAGAAGATGGGACCACCATATAAGTATTTCCTAACTGGAAGTATTTTATGGCTTAGTAATTTTCCTCAACAATATTCCTCTTGTTTTGAACCAGTAAAAGCCTGCCACCTTAAAAGCCTGGAAGAATTACATCCTGGGGTTTGAGAAGAAGCTCAAATAATTATTGAGAATAAGTTTAAGAAGCAAAGGCCATTTTCTGTCTCCTGCGGTAATCCCTGACCTCCTTCAATTCACTCAAGGAGAGCAAATGCTTTCGAGATCCGACTGAGCCGCCTCCAAAAGGTGGCTGGTGACCCACAAACTAGGGGGCATGTGCCTGACTCCCTCTGTGGCTGGGCGGCTGTGCGGGAATGTGGCCAGGGCCTGGGACAAGATGCTTCTGTTGTCTGCGATATTCAGGGAGAGATGGCACCTCGGCCAGCCGCTCAGATTCAGAATCCTCCCAACTGTTTTGGGAATCCCAAAACAACCCGTATCTCTCCGAGGTCAGATGTAACGCCGATCAGGTGGGGGGTCGGGGGAGGGGAGGAACACAGAAATGTGCGGATTCGATCTCATGACTGCTGGGCCCCAGGGCCATGGGCAGTGGGAGCGTTGAAAGGCGTGCGACCTTTGGCAAGAGCCCACAAGTCTGGCCTCCGAAGTCTGCACGTGGAATCGGGACTTTGCTGTTCCCAGGACCCTGCGGCCCAAAAAAGCCACGCCGGGGGGGGGTGGGGGGGCCGCGGAGGCCTCCGGCGCCCCCACCCCGAAAAGGGCTCAAGTGGGACTGGAGTTGGATGTTCCGCGGGGTCTGATCGTTCCGCCCGCGCTGTCACCCCTTCGCCTCTTGGGCCTCGGGGAGCCCCTCGGGTCCTGGGCTCCGGCCCCTGCCGCCATCCACCCTTCCCCGCCTGGAAATCAGGCTCTGGTCGCCAAGGATATTGT
>NW_006296406.1:135535-136446 GCF_000327345.1 Myotis davidii
CCCAGCCTCTCCCCGGCCGTGGCCCCAAGGAGGAGGGATGGCTGTGCTGGGCTGCGAGCTCCTCTGGCAGCTTCTACTGAGCAGCTAATCGGATGGCATCCCGTCTTTGATGAATCTGAACTAATTACCCCTCTTAATTAAAGTCTTTAGCGGCTGTTTCACTGTTTTGGCAGGAGAACAGGGGAGACTTGCAGTTAGAAAACACCAGCGCCCAAACTCGCAGCCGAGCTGCTGGTTCGCACTTGAAGCGTTTCAAGGACCTGGCACCCGCCGCAGTTTGGTTTTCATCCACATTCACTGCTTGAACGGAAGTATGTTCATCTATAAACACACAGACACGCACCTCAGGACGCGGCGGCTCCCCTGGCCAGCTGTGTACCAGCCAGCAGTCCCTTCAGGATGCCAACAATAGCGACCCCTCGGCAAGGCGCGGTTTTACTGCCCTGGGGTGTGTACCCCCCACATCTCCCCGATAAGGTGTCCCCACCTCACTGCGCACCCCAAGCTTGTCAGAGGGCCCAGGACCAAGGCATGATGCCTGTTACAAAACGCCACATCTTCTGAACTTTACCAAACTTCATCACTTTACCAAAGTTGGAACTATTTGGAGAGACGATTAACTTGCTGTTGGTAAAGTTTTCAGATCAAGCATTAGGGTGATTGCATCACAGAGCTGAACTTTTTAAAAAGGAGGAAGGATGAGGCGGCCAGCGTTAGTGATCTCCAGCTGAATAATGGGAACAGAGCCCTGAAGCTGGTGGTTAAATAAGCACATTTCCAGTATTTATTTCTAACAGTCAATGAATCCATGTTCACGTGCAAGAATCGAAAAAGCAAAATTCAAATTCATTCATCATGAACCATACTCAACTGATGTCTATGTATTTGTGTGTGTGTGTGTGTGTGTGTGT
>NW_006296406.1:136588-137093 GCF_000327345.1 Myotis davidii
GGAAATGATTAAACAATCGGCAGGCATTTGACCACAGAATCAACACAATGAAAATATATACAATAATAAAATTAAAATGGTGCAGCATTCCTGGGTAGGATAATATAGATCTCAATAAATACAGCAGAATTTTTTTTAAAAAACAAAACAAACACCATCTCTCCACCGAGATGAAAAGTCTTTCCAAATTAAAAAAAAAAAATCGGAAAAACCAAAACCCCCCAATTTTTTCCATACTTGTCAGTGCCTATGGTATAGAATATAATACACAGAGACATGTATCGGGGGCATGCAAGAGGCGAAAGGCTGAGCAATGCCGCGGCTTCTGGTCGGGGCCAATGTGTGGGGCCCAGCATGCCCTGGGCTCTGCAGACCAGCTCGGATCTGGGGGGGTCCAGCTCCACTCTGCCGCCGCCTCGGTGGGGGGGAGCTGGGCTGAACTGGGACGGGACTTTGGCCTTGATCACTAGTGGCTCGGATGGAGCCCGGGCTGCAGAGGCCCCGG
>NW_006296406.1:137253-138997 GCF_000327345.1 Myotis davidii
AGTTCCTGCAGAAGCCCTTGCCGCACGTGGGGCAGGTGAAGGGCTTCTTGTCGTTGTGCGTGTGCATGTGGAAGGTCAGGTTGTAGACCTGGTGGAAAGCCTTGTTGCAGATATTGCACTTGAACTGCTTCTCCCCGCTGTGGGTCAGCTTGTGGTTTTTGTAATTCCCTGAAAGACACAACGACAGGAAGGCGGATTTGAAAAGAGGGCTGGAACCGGAGGGCGCGGAGGGGTGGAAGGGCCCGGAGGGGTGGAAGGCCCGGCAGGAGAAGCGCCGCTGCAGCTCGGACAGCCCGCAGCCAGGGCAGGGCTCGCGGCGCCTGCACTTCTCTCCCCGCGTTTATTTATAAACAGCAGCAATGAGGCCCTTCCCTCCACCTTTCATTGTATTCATTAATCCAATTATCTAAGATGAGAGGAAGTAGCTAGGAAAAATACCCCCTTGGTATGTATATGCAGCCTTCCTTTCTCGAAGACTAAACCCGACTTCCAGCTAGGAGGTTGGGAGGGCAACACATAAGCTAGTTAACTAGCTGCGCTATAAAAACCATTTTCTAAAACATCCCCAAACAATTGGGGTTTTTGGTAAGACCGCTGGGAAGCGGGCTCCATGATTTGATACCTTTCTGATGAAATCCTTTGCCACAGAATTCACATATGAACGGTTTGTAGCCCGCGTGTATCCGGGTGTGCGTGTTCAAAGTGGAGCTTCTGTTAAACGCTTTGCCACACTGGTTACATTTGTGAGGTTTCTCCTAAACAGGAGGGAGGGAAAGCAAAAAAAGTTACGGCCTTTTGTTATCAAGTGCAGTCCTGAAAACGCAGACACCCAGCCATGCTCTCCCTCGCGCTTTTAGGAAGAACAAAGGCAAACAACCCAGGCCCGCATCTCCCCGTGTCCAGCTGGCCCGTTCCAAACAAACCTTGCAGCGAAGTGTACGAGTTCATGGGCCCTTTTCTACAAACCAGGCGACACGCAGACCGATGGACATACCTGGGTGTGGATGATCTTGTGCCGGCACAGGGTGCTGGCTTGCCGGAACCCCTTTCCACACACTTTGCACACGAAGGGCCTGGCTCCCGTATGCACCGGCATGTGACGGGTTAAGTTGTAGTGAGCGTTAAAGACCTTAAAGCGAAACAACATGTAGAACAGGTTAGTCCGACGCGTACGGACTGTGAAATAAAATCGGGCGGAGGGAGATCACCTTATAACAACTGTATACATATAATTACGAAATAAAATTTAAAAGGAAGGAAGGAGCGGGGACGGGGCGGGGGGTGGGGGGGTGAGAAGAACTCCTTTCTTCCCAGTACTTGCCTTTCCACACACTTCGCACGTGAAAACTTTGGGTTTGGCATTCGGAGAGCCTCGGCTGAAGTCGGAGGTTTTGAAGGCGATCTTTTCCGACAGGAGCTGCGCGCTTTCCTTCATGTAATGCTGCAGCTGAACCTGGGACAAGTCTTTGAAAGCTACGCCCGAGGGGTACTTCTCCGCGGCCGGGACCCCCAGTTTGTTCCTTTCGGCTAAATAGGTTTTGGGCTGCGCGTGCAAAGGGGAGCTGAGGAAGTAGGAGGCCACCGGGTGGATGTTCACGCCCGCCGCCGCCGGGTGGCACGGGCCGTCGCCGCGGTTCAGGTAGCACAGGGCTCCCATGGCGTGGAAGGAGGAATGGTTGACCACGCGCGGCCTCACCAGCTTGTACTGCTGCAGCGGCAGCGCGTCGCGGGCCAGGTCGCCCCT
>NW_006296406.1:139007-144546 GCF_000327345.1 Myotis davidii
AACCTAACCTTCACCTTAAAAAACTTGGTGGGGGTGGGGAGAGCAAAAGCAACCAAACAACAGCGCCGGAGGCTCCAGGCTCGCCTTCCGCGGCTCCGAGCCTGTCAGTCCAGCCTTGGGGCTCGTGTCGTACGCCACCGGCACGAAGGGGATCATGCAAGGGATCGACGGGTTAAGATGCAGCGGGTGCTTGGAGTCCCCCTTGGGCACGGCTCCCGGCAGGAAGTGGGGGACCGGCAGGGCCTTGGGCTCCGGGGTGCGCGCCATGATCCGCTCGATGGAGAAAGCCAAGGGTTTGGAGGTGCTCATCGCGCTGCCCCGGGCCGGGGCGGTCGCTAACATTTTGGCGGTCGCGTTGTGGCAGCCACTGTCCATGTCTGAGCCGCCCGCGTCCGTCAGCCGAGGCCGGGCTGCGCCGTCGTTGCCTTGTTCTCTGCTTGTCACAGACCTGCGGAGAGGGGGACGGGCGCGATCACCACCAGCAGCCTCCTCCTCCTCCTCCCCAGCATCGCCAGCCGAACCTGCCTGCCCAGCCCAATGGACTCCCGCCATCCCATCGCAGAGATCTCGGCGCACCAATGACTCGGGGACAATCACTACTTATTTCTATCAATAGAAAGTGTTGTGTCAATAACGCAGCCAAGATCTCGCCAATCGTTAACTTCCAAGAGGAGAAGGTAAACTAGATAATTGCTCAATTCGCTTCCAACAGTCAACAGGAAAACTTTTTTTTTCCTCTGCAGTCGGCCACTACTTCTCATTGGTGAGGGACGTTCCCCCGCCCAGAGAGGAGGCGGGGGCGCTCTCCACCGCTCCGCGCGCCCTCCCCTCGGCGCACACACTCCGGGGCGCACACATCCCTCCCCTCCACCCTCACCCCGCCCTCACCCCTTTGCTTTTTCCCTCTGTCTTTTTAATTCTCAATCTGCTTAACCAAGCTTTAGAGGCCAAGCAAATCTGAGATCAATTTTCTCGTTTAGCTCTAAGTGACATCATCTAAAATCATTGTGCAGGGGCTAAATAAGGAAACGGAGTCTAATTCGAGGGCAAACGCCAGGCTATATTTATCAAATTCCAAGCTCCGAAAGCGGCAGCCAGGATGCCTCCGGCAGCGAAACCCCAGCTTCCCCCACACGGTCCCGCGGGTCCCCGGCGGGTCCCGGGTTTGAGCCGAGACCGCCTCCTCCGCGGCTGCTCTTTCTTGCACTAGGGCGCGGGGCTGAGTGCCCCCGGCATCCCGGCATCCCTGTGGCCAAACGGAGCCTGGACCACTAGGAAGACGCCAGCAGGTAACTGGCCTCCCCAGTCGCCCCTGAGAATTAAAGGCCTTGGGAGACTTGTGATGTGTTTGTGGTTTTGTGAATGCGATGCCGTGACAGACGCCCACAAAGTTGAAGAGGAGGTGCAGGGAATAAGCGCGTGTCCCACGAAAAGAAACCTCCGTGAGGGCCGGATCCCACCCGCTCCACACACCAACACACGCGTGCGCTTTTATGCGTTTCCATTGAGAGGCTGGAAAGAGTATTTGTTTGTTTGTTGTTTGTTTAAGTGCCTGCACTCGCTAGAGCTCTCTCGGAGCATTTTTAATTCTGAACGTTGAGTGGAGAAGGGAAACAACGTATTGATTTCCTCCCCCAACCTCCCGACTGCAGGTGTCCGCACGCCTCTCCGCAGCAGCGCGGGCGGCGAGCCCAGCGACCTGCCGGCCTGTTGGAAATGGGTACTATACCTTACGAACCTGAAATTTTGAAAATGTGCTAAGTGAAATAAGCCAGATACAAAAGGATCAATATTGAATGATTCCAATTATATGAAATATCTAGAATAAGCAAATTTATAGGATAATCAAACGGTCCGCAGCAGCCCAGGGTGCTACCTACCCGGTGAGTGATCCCCGCGTGCGCGTGTACAACGGATTGGGGTCGGGTGCGTCTCTTGGGTGGCGGGATGCAAGCCCACTAGCACCTGGGGTTGTTGAGCTCCTGACCAATTCCACCAAAAAACGCGAAGTCTCCGGAAATTGACCTGAAACATTACCTCTTCCCCGTCTCCCTGCCCAGCATTTGCGGGGGCGGCGGGGGGGCACTCACCCTAGCTTTTCGTGAGGGCCGGCCTCGCCCCCGTCCGGAGAGCCGAGAGGGGTGGACGCGGCGAGAGCCTGGGCTGGGGCCGTGCCTGATGCCCAAGGCCGAAGCCGAGCAGCTGGGAGGGTGGTGGGGAAACCCAATTGCGAGGAAACCAAGGGAGAGGCTTGGATCTTGTTGCAAGTTGAAGGCAGCCCAAGGGCCAGGTGGGGGGTGCGAGGGGCCTTAGCGAAGAGGCCTAGGCGTGCCCCCGTCCGGTCGCGGGTGGCTTCGGGCTGGTTGGGTCGAAGCGGCGGTAGAGAAGTGCAGAAAGAGGCGGGCGCAGAGCCCGGGACCGAGTCCGGAAAGCGGCGCCACTCCTCCGGGAGCACCTCGGAGCGGTCCCGGGCCCGGGCGCAGTCACCCAGGGTGCGCCCAGGCTGGAAATGTCCCTCCCACTTGCTCTTGGGGCCACAGATCCTGTCCTCTCTTCTCCCCCTGCTCAGACAAAGGGCGCTGGAAGGCTTTGCTAGGGGAAGGGGAAGGGGGCGTCCCACGACAGATGGGTCGCCGTTAAGACTTTAATTGCAGCCTTTTGTGGCGGATCTGGTTTCCTTTCCTACCTGACGATTCCCACATCGACCCCCCCACACACACACCCCTCCCCATTGTATCCCCGCGACACAGGGCTCGGTTTAAAGGAAAAAGCAGAGAAGCACGGACCAGCCTGGCTCTGGCAAGCGCGGGCGCACCCAGCTGACTTGTACAACTCACCACTTCAGGAGCGTCGCCTGCCTGTTGACTGAATGCCACCAGTTTGTTTTACATTTGACGCGTGTCCTTCCCTCGCCCCCTCCCCCACTCCCTACTCCTTAAGGGCACATTGACCTTAGTAAATTTCTCCTTTTCCTAAAAAGGAAAATCATGGCCTATGGGTTCTACATGCTTTGTATAGCTAATATTTCAGACCAGGTTTTCCCTGATCTTTTCGGGATTTGCCTTTTTGACAAGTGTTTGAAAGTAGTGTCATTTGAGTAACAAATATCACAAAGTAGCAATTATGCCCTACCTTTACAGACCCGACCTTCCTAATCCTGAAGTCTGAACAGGTGCTTGACAAATCCAGTTCTTGATATTCCAACATGTGTGAATGAGTATTTTACAGCCAAAACCTAACCAAAGGCAGGTGTTAATTTTTACAAATATCCCTATTAAGTAAAGATTGTCTTAAACAAAACGCAAAATGTAATTTAGGAAAGGCCTCCATTTTATTGTCAATCTGTCCAGTACTTCGGGATCCCCCCCAAAAAAGAAAATACATTTGAAAAATTACAACGACAAGAAAATAAAACCACCAATAAAAGCAGAGCATATTTGGAAAATTGTGAAGCTTTTAAAACTGTTCAACACTTAGCACTGCTTATTAAACAATGCAAGGGAGCCCGTTTGTTTTCTTAAAGGCAAAAGAGAAACTCAGTTACAGTTTCTTTGGGTTTTCTTGAAGAATCCTCTAATCCCACCTCTTTCGGTCGGAGCTGTTG
The DNA here is from genome assembly GCF_000327345.1 of Myotis davidii. Lineage (NCBI taxonomy): Eukaryota > Metazoa > Chordata > Mammalia > Chiroptera > Vespertilionidae > Myotis > Myotis davidii. The sequence goes on from NW_006296406.1 coordinate 142,612, forward strand.
ATTAAGGCTCCCTCGCCTTCCCAACCTGGGAAAGGCCCTGTTTATTTGCCCTCCTTACCCACTTAAGTTCGTGCGGAAGGCCAGTTCCGAGTGTGTGCGCTTTGTCCTGTATGTGATGTTGTGAGGGAAGCAGACCAGTCCTTGACATGAAGAGACCAGATAACAAACTCCGAGTTAAGACCTTCTGAGGAAATAAGAAAAAAGTCCTACACCTCTAAACCAATGTAAGGTTCTCTTTAGGCATCTGATTTTGATTTTAATGATTCCTAAACCGTGTTCTTGACATTACTCAAGAACTTGAATAATTTTTACAGGCTTTTAATTTGCACCCCCGTCACCAGTAAATGCACGTTCTGATCAAGATTATTGCAGTCTGATTTTAAAAGCAACACAATCGAGCCATCAATTCCCAAATCATGCATAATTTTTAATCTCTTCTTCTTTACCAAGTCATGAAATACTGTTGAGTTTTTTAAAATAAAAAAAATGGATTGGAAAAATTATAACTTATCCAGCCTTCTGCCAAGTGCATGAATTCATCTCTGCTCATGTTTTCAGGGTTTCCAGACCTTCCCAACATCCACAACTCCCACCCCTTCATCACAAGCAACATTCTGCTTCCTCTGCTTCTTATTAGCCACTTGGAGCTAAAGGAGGGAGAAAGGGTTATTATTCTGAGGAGTCCTCCGCCCAGGCACTCAGACTCCCCCATACTCTTTCCTGTTTAGTACATAGCACCAAAGGCAATGCATGTTCCTTCTAGAGGGGGGAAAAGATTCCTAAATTCTTCTATAGTTTTTCTCAGTCTCTATTTCTGACGCGTCTTCTGTTCTTTCCTGTGGCGTGGGAAGGAGGCGAGGTGACAGAATAGGACACAGATAGGAAGGGCCTGCAAGGTACAAGGAAAGAGTCTTGAATGTTAGTTAATGAATACTCGACCAGAACTCACTTTCCTGCCCTTAACACCCGGGCCACAAGTTTGAATTTAAGGCGACTAGTGGTTTTAGTTCGTTTGGTAGCAAATAAAGAATTCTTGCCAGATTTGTACAGCGTGTGAAGGGCAGTATCACAGATCAGGAGTCTAGGAGGGACCTCCTTAACCCAGGGCCCCTCCTCCCTTTTGGGGACAGAGAGGTGGGTGACTGTGTCTTTGATACTGGGATTTCATTTAAGCCTAGTGAAATCATTCTTCTCCAAACTTATTAAATCCGTTTGTAAAAGTAAATGACGCGCCCCATGGGCTGTCTGACAACTGCTCAGTGCGCAGCAGGCCTTGCCACTAGGATCGCCTCCACCCTGGGTCTGTCGCTGCCAGGCCACTAACGCTGGGATTTTTCTCACCATTCCCACAGGCCTGTGTGGTGTGTTCCCTCCAGACCGCCCGGCTCTGACTCAGGGCGGGACTTGATGGAAAAGAAGTTTCTAAACAAGCAACACAGTTTCTCCAACTTATTGGAGGAGCTGCAGTAGAAGTCAAGCAACAAAAACCAGCCACGGTTTTCTTGCAATTGACAGTGTTATGGAAACCTGGGAAGTGAACAATTAGAAGACAAACCCACCCCCACATAAGCTCCCTTGCCCTGCACTGATAGCTGGTTAGTGCAACTGGTTCGTTATCATTTTGCAGCCATTGGTCGGATAATTTTAAAAATTCATTTGATGGTCAAAATAAAAAAAAAATATTTCTTCAACACACAGCACGACTCTGTCCTTGGTTCTGCCCACGAGGTTCGGAGCAGTTTTCATATTATTTTCAAGCGTTCTCCCTTATTCCTCACGAGATCAAAGTCAGTAACTGAGATTCACATCACATAGAGCAAAGAATGAGCTTTAAAAAGAAGGGAGAAGCCAGAGAAGTAAACGAAAACCCCTGAGCAGGAGCGCCTGAGAGCTCTTGGTAAATTCAGTTACCTCCGGGAAGGGCGGGCGGTCGCT
>NW_006296406.1:144921-145465 GCF_000327345.1 Myotis davidii
GAGGGGAAACGCCGCAGCGCTTGGGGAGGGGGTGCGGGACCGGGTTTGGAGATCGAGTCGCAGGTGGCCGGGAGGTCCCGACGGGAAAGTTTGCGAACAGAACAGTCACTAACAGACTTGCCGCGACGGCTCGGGGTGTAACTGAAGGGCCCGGCCCTCTAGACGGCAGGGCGAGAACACAGGCCCGACGCCGCGGCTCGCCCCGGAGGGAACCTGAGCATCTTCCCATTCGATCTGCCTGTCACTTGGCGTTTCCCGGGGAACACGTCCTTAAGCCCATTTTAAACGGGGCAGGAGGCACCTCTGAGCATGCCTCCCTAAACCTTTCATGTCCATCGTCAGGGACGGTGATTTGGTGCCCCACCCCGGCCCCCGCCCCCAGAACCCTCCCGTGCCGTCGGACCTGTGCTTAGAATTAGTTGGTGTTTCCTGATGGCCCTGGGAAAGCGAGAAGATTTTCTAGACGGGATTCTTCTGTGTGACAGTTTCGTTCCACCTTCCCCTCCGGCCCCACCCGCCAAGCGGCCCTCTCATCCGGCCCGGA
>NW_006296406.1:145653-145989 GCF_000327345.1 Myotis davidii
CCCATTCCATCCTCCCTCTCCCTCAGCCTCAGACCAGATCCTACAGGCGCCGGACAGGTTTCCCGGGCTGAGCCTCGATACCACGCAGAGAAAATGCCAAGAAGAGGTCGGATCCCGCATTAGGGGATCAGCGACTTGTACCCTAAGTCCAGTGATTGCTTCCTTAGTATGGGTTCATTTGGAAGTCATTCTCCGTCCCCCTTTACGTTCGGTTAATTCTTTGAATTCCTCGAACCGAGGGCGCGCCCTTAGAGGGGTCTCTCCTTAGTCTCGCAGAGGGAACCCCGCCAGGCGCTCAGCGCCCCCGTGTTGGTGTTGACGTTGGCGACGGGGAAC
>NW_006296406.1:146194-149038 GCF_000327345.1 Myotis davidii
TTACATAATACAGGGGTAGATGTAAACCTAAAGGACAGAAATAATAATCCAACAGCACTTTTTCCATTTTCACACCACGGGCCTGGATATGTTCCCAGTGTTGGCACATGAGCTGATTTCCAGCGCCTTTTACTCATGACGGAGAATAACCGAGCTCTCACACCCCTGTAGAAAGGAGAGGGAGAAGGGGAGAGAAAAAGGAGAGGCAGAGAAGTTTCCTTTAATCATGCTGATGCTGATTTCTTACTAATGGCAAAGGAGCTTTTGGAATGAAAACGATAAACTGTGTGCCAAAGGTGGGGAGCATGATAATAATTGGGGTGCCTCGTGTCCCAAAGGACCTGTTCCCTGTTTATTTGACTGACGTAAATGCTTTATTTGAAAAGCAAAGCCATTACCCTTTGATATTAATAGAAAATTCCAATTTACCATTTCCCCAAATAAGTGAGGGGCCATGCCTACAGAAAGAGAGACACCCCTATGGACTGAGCTCTAACCAACTAACTCACATACAGGATGGAGAAGTGAAACGTAGCAGCTACAGAACACACATGATTGCTGTTGCTGACTGTTTATGATTAGATTTTCCTCCCTGCATTTGAACTCAGACCCCACTAGTAAATTCGAATTCTGAAGCCCTACTTGTGGTGTTCTCTTAAGGACTTTCTTTGGAACTCGGGGCGAGAGGAAATCCAGGGACAGGGTCTGTGGGACCCAGTGTTTCCTTACATTAGCCTGGAGGGCCACAGCGGTGCAAGTATGCTTCGGTCTTAGGTTGGGCCTCTGCCAAGTGGGTCCAGCCCCAGACCGGGGTGAGCAACGGAGCCCTCCCCTCTAGTTTCGGTGGAGGATGGTGGTCCCTGGAGATGGGTAACCGAAGGCCTTTCTTCATCTTTCTCCCCCCTCTGCCTCTGACTATTGTTCAGGCTTCCCTTTTCTCTGCAAAACGCGTGTGCAAAATTGGCCATACTCTCTAACACTCACTCCAGCCCACTGGTAGTTTGCAGTCATTGTTTTACATTCATGTTTAGAACTTTTAAGTAAACGTGTTTGGGCAGGAACTTAAGAGGAGAAAGCGTCCATCCCCCCCCCCAAGTATGCAGTAAATTCTGCCCCCATGTGACCCCCAACTCTCTCCCTTAAAGGGTAAAATATAATCCCCTTTCCTCCTAACCGGACCATCCCTTTAAAGCTGGATTCTTCAACTATGTGTTCAAATCAAGAACAAACTTTCCTGCTTTCTAAGAAAGTTCTCCCCAAATACTCCTACCATCAGTTTGTCGGGACATGTTGATAGCAGGTGTTTCAGCACCAGAGAGCCACGCAACGGGTGGGCGGAAAGGCAGCTCCCCTTTGCCTCAATAGCTTGTCTGTAAATGGGACTAAATCAAAGCCCACTCTATTCTTGAGAGGCTCGGGGATTGAAAAGACAGTTAAAAATAAAACTACACATGAAAAGTCATCTATCACCTTGTCAAAACCTTAAGCTAGAAACTTCTCCAAAATATTTTTCAGACAACTGTATTTAAAAAACACCCCTTCTTGGTGATTTGATTTCTGGTTATCTGCAAGGAAATGTTAAAATACACATACGCAACCACATTTGCTAAGTTTTTCTTACAGCCTCGAGGACTCCCTTTATCATACCTTGGGGCCCTGCTCTCCCACATTCAGTCCTGCATTCCCCAGGGGACACTTTCTTCCGTAGATTCACGGATTGAATTAACCTTTTATAAAAGCCTTTCAAAAATCCCAGTTTGATTCATGCAGATATCATCTCTTCAGAAGCTGTGATGCATTTTTAAAATTAACCATTTTTTTTGATACACTCTCCTAATGACCTGAAATAACTCACCTAGCAATTAAATACACAATGTAACAAAAAACTGGGCAGTTTGAGTGAGTGGCAATGAATGAGCTTCTTCAATACAGCAACTCTGTCATGTGTTTGTAAAAATTATGACCCAGCTTTGGGGTGTGTGTGTGTGTGTGAGGGTGGGGGTGGGTAGGACCTAGCAAAAGCCCTCCCTTGCCACAATCCGTGACTATCCTGGCCTTTCTCGAGTTTCACTTTCCACTTTTTGAAATCCAGTTCTTTCAGATTCTGACCTTTTACTACATAGCCCCTCTTTCGTTAACCTTTTCCACATCCCTCCCAAAATCTCTTCCCAAAGTCACAATTAGGTGTGCTTCCTCAGCACTTTAATTGTTTTCCTGCCCATCACACCCTAAGGAGATATTCCTTGTTGGGTGTCAGGAAACAGGTGGTGTTAAAAGGCAAACCAGAATTGAGTTAAAGCAGAAAGGGCAGTCATGTGACGCAGCACTTACAATGTTTGCAAAGGTACATGCCCTGTGTAGGAGCTCCTTACGCAAGCCTGTGCCAGGGCCAGCGAAAGAGGAACTAATCTACCTGGTGGTCCTTGAGTTTGAATCAACTCTTCTCTCCTTCTCCGATGGAGAACCCCTGACCCTGGGGATGGACCATGCGGAAGGAGAATGCTGACAAGCCTCGGATATGTTTATTTGCTGTTTTTCTGTATTGCCCGCAAATAGACATACCAGCACATCCACCCTTAATGTGGAGTTGTAAAGTACTGGCAGCTTAAAGGCCTCCTGGTATTCCACATTCAGGGGCAGGCGGGTGACCTCATGGTATTCCACAGTCAGGGGCAGGGAGGAATCCTGCCCCCTGCATCTGGAACTCAGAGCTGCAGGCGGGTGACCTTAAAGGAATAATGAAGAAGGTATTGTATGCCCCTTGCAAGGGATCCGTTTCTGCCTCGCCCAGGCCTAGCCGTGTCTGGCCCCAGCACCCTCAGGGAGTGCGTCTGCTCTCCACGG
>NW_006296406.1:149168-150370 GCF_000327345.1 Myotis davidii
CCACTTCGAATTTTCCAAAAGCGGTGCGTGCATCTCTAGTCTGAGATGCAGGAGGCCTCTTTAGATTTTGGAAAGCATCAATGAATACCGATTTGCCCCTGAAACTCTCTCAAAGGAAACCTACTGGGCACAGGCCACGGCCTGAGAGTCCTCGCTTGTGGCCATGGCACTTCCCGGGTCAAACCTGCTGGGTTTCAGAGCCCATGACCGTCCTCATCCTCAGCCAGACCAATGACGCATCTCCAGCTGCCATCTCCCTGAACTGCAGCCCCAGGGGCTGCTCTCAGCCAAGCTGCTGCTCTGGAGACAGGAGTGGGCTTGCCCCTCCCCTCCGCCTCTCCTCCCACTAGGCTGGCCTTGTATATAAATCACCCGGGAGCTGGACCTGTAGCCAGTCCAGTCCGTGGCACACCAGGGGCCAGGGGCCAGGGGCGGGGCTGACTGCAGGCCTGTGCCAACCCGGGAGAGTGGCCGGTGAGACGGGTGAAGGCCTCCCTCATACCTTCTGACCCAGCCCTACTTTAAGAACAGTTGCCAGCAGCGTGGCTCCGTGGTTGAGTGTCAACCTATGAACCAGGAGGTCACGGTTTGATTCCCGGCCAGGGCACATGCCCGGGATGCAGGCTCCATCCCCAGTGTGAAGCGTCCAGGAGGCAGCCCATCAGTGATTCTCTCTCGTCATTGAGGTTTCTATCTCTGTCTCCCTCCCTTCCTCTCTGAAGCCAATAAAACTATTGAAAAGGAACGGTTAGTAATGGCCACAGCTTCCTATACGCCTCTCCTTGCAACCGCGTCCCTGTTCGGAGGTGAGGGAACTTGCCCACGGCCACCGAGCGCAGCCAGGGGAGAGGCGGCTGCTGGGGCCCAAACCCGGGCTTTTCTTGCCCCCTCCCCCCACTATGGCGGTTTGGGGGCAGTTCTTTCAATCGGGGTCTTCTTCACGTGGGAAAACATGGAATTCTCCTTCCTCGCTTCCTCTTCCCTGCGTCATACACGCTGACACTCGGTGCCCACTTCTCCCTTCACACGGTCGCGTGTGGCACCGACCAAGGCCGCTCGGGGCTCCTGGAAGCCGGGCTCCGGTCAGTACCTGCTCCGCCCGTTCACCGGCACCAGAGGGCAGCTCCAGGCAGCTCTGCATCCCCCCCGCCCCAATAGCCAACGCGGGGGGAGAGCCTCCCATGGGGCCCCCGCCCAGCCCC